>NC_079214.1:24198872-24358872 GCF_029633865.1 Lampris incognitus | reverse complement strand
TCTGCCGCAGAGAGGACAGATAGAATCCTTTCCCTATCCGGTTTGGGCGACGGGACGGATGTAGATCTCATGGACAATATGCTGTCGCTGCTAGGCTCAGACGAAGGCGGATTCCTTTTCCCGCACGTTTTCCTGCGCCAGCTTCCGTATCCTGTGCGCGCGGCTTTGGCTAACTCCCCGTGTCTGGCCGCTGGTGACTACCGAGGTTTGGCTGAGGAGGCCGATCGGGTCCTGCTGGCTACCAGACGGTTCTCTGTGCAGAGTGTGGCATCGGAGCCTCTGCAGCCGGCGTCGGAGGATGCGGATCCGGCGCTGGTGGCTGGAGTAACTGCTCGGAGACGGCGCGGGAGAGGCCTCTGTTTCTTCCACCAGCGGTTCGGCGGCAAGGCGAGGCGCTGCGTCCCTCCGTGCACGTTTGAGGCGGCGGGAAACTCCAGGGCCAGCGCTCAGTAGCAGCTGTGGGCGCTGGCGGACGTAGTGAGCTGCTCTTCATTAAGGACACAATGTCAGGAAGACGGTTTCTGGTGGACTCAGGCTCGCAAAAGAGCCTACTCCCTCCTGCTAAGACAGACAGGTCGGCCGAAGGCGGCGGCCCACAGTTAAGTGCAGCTAACGGTTCGTCCATTGCGACGTTTGGCACAAGGTCGGTGACTGTTTGCTTCCACGGGCGCCATTTTGAGTGGGACTTTGTAGTGGCCGCCATTACTGTTCCTATTATTGGCGCGGATTGTCTGTGTGCTAATGGTCTGCTGGTTGATGTTGCAAACCGCCGTTTAATTGATGCTGTGTCTTTCGCCACTGTTCCGTGCGAGACAAGGGGAGCCGGGCCGTTAACACACGCTAACTTTTTAGCATTAGGGGATGTTTTTCAGCGTTTGCTGGCGGATTTTCCATCGGTGACTACGCCTGCCTTTTCCACCGCGGTTACTAAACACGGGGTAGAACATTTCATTCCCACTCTGGGACCGCCGTTTTTGCGCGCGCGCGGCGCCTCGACGCGGTAAAAATGGCTACAGCCAAGGAGGAGTTCGCCATCATGGAGCGTCTGGGTATAGTGAGGCGTTCCAACAGCCCGTGGGCCTCGCCGCTTCACATGGTGCCCAAGGCGGATGGGTCGTGGCGGCCTTGCGGCGACTTTCGCCGCCTGAACAACGTCACCGCCAATGACCGCTATCCCACCCCACACATACAGGACTTTTCCATACGCCTGGCGGGTACCACTATTTTCTCTAAGGTGGACCTGGTGCGCGGCTATCATCAGGTTCCCGTGCGCGCAGAGGACGTGCCCAAGACAGCAGTGATCACCCCATTTGGGCTTTTTGAGTTCATGCGCATGCCTTTTGGCTTGAAAGGAGCTGTTCAAACCTTTCAGAGGCTGATGGACTCGGTGTTGCGTGACCTTGATTTCGTGTTCGTTTATCTCGACGACATATTAGTGGCCAGTCCGTCAGCTGAAGAGCACCTGGCGCACCTGAAACAGGTTTTCCGTCGTTTGGACGAACACGGCCTGATAGTCAACCCGGCCAAGTGTCAGTTTGGACTGCCGGTGACTGACTTCTTGGGTCACCGCATTTCGCCGCAAGGCGCGGTCCCGTTGCCTTCTAAGGTGCAAGCGGTGGCGGAATTTCCCCGCCCGGTCTCTTAAGGCATTGCAGGAATTCATGGGCATGGTGAATTTCTATAACCGTTTCCTCCCTCGCGCTGCCCACCTCCTTCAGCCACTTTACGAAGCCCTGCGGCTTAAGAAAGCTAACGACCCTGTCGACTGGACTCCCGAACGGGTCCAGGCCTTTGACGGAGCTAAGTGCGCCCTGGCTAACGCTGCCCTCCTCGCCCATCCCACACCCACGGCGTCCATAGCTTTAACAACCGATGCGTCTGACATAGCCGTGGGGGCTGTGGTTGAACAGCGTGTGGCGAATGCGTGGCAGCCACTCGCATTTTTTAGCCGCAAACTGCGAGATAGCGAGCGCAAGTACAGCGTTTTTGACCGGGAGTTGCTGGCACTGCACCTTGCAACCCGGCATTTCCGCTTCCTGCTGGAGGGTCGCCCATTCATGGCTTATGTGGATCATAAACCGCTGACTTTCGCCATGTCCAAGGTGACTGAGCCGTGGTCTGCTCGTCAGCAGCGCCACCTAGCGGCAATCTCCGAGTTCACAACGGACATTCAGCATGTGGCCGGGAAGTCCAACCCTGTTGCTGATTGTCTGTCGCGTGTGCTTGTGTGTCCTGTGCACCTCGGTGTGGATTTCTCCGCTGTGGCTGCCGACCAGCCCAGCGACTCGGACGTCCTTGCCCTTAGGTCAACGCGTACCGGTCTCAAGCTGGAGGACGCTGTGATGCAGGAAGGCAGTCGAGTTTTCGATTCGATTCACTCCCTCTCGCACCCTGGAGTTCGGGCGTCGGTGAAGTTGGTCGGTTCCAAGTTCGTTTGGCCTGGCCTCCGCAAGGACGTAAAGGGGTGGGCCGCTGCATGTGTAGGGTGCCAGCGCGCTAAGGTCCACCAGCGCACTAAGTCGCCCCTCGAACCGTTTCCGATCCCGGCCAGACGTTTCGACTACGTGCATGTGGACCTGGTGGGCCCTCTACCTTCTTCACAGGGTTTTACGCACCTGCTCACAATGGTGGATCGGACCACCAAGTGGCCAAAGGCTGTCCCTCTGTCCTCCACAACATCCTCGGATGTTGCACGCGCTTTTCTTTCCTCCTGGGTCGCCCGTTTCGGCGCTCCGTCAGATATCACCTCAGACAGGGGCCCCCAGTTCGTGTCAGAGCTCTGGTCGGCACTTGCGCGATCCTTGGGTGTGCAGGTACACCGCACTACCGCGTACCACCCTCAGGCTAACAGGTTGTGTGAACGTTTTCACCGGTCGCTCAAGGCAGCGCTGCGTGCTGCGCTCTCGGATGGTAACTGGGTGGATCGTTTACCTTGGGTGATGCTCGGGTTGCGTTCGGCTCCTAAGGAGGACCTCGACGCTTCGCCCGCTGAGCTGATGCTCGGTCAGCCGCTCCGCGTCCCTGGGGAATTTTTTGCCTGGGAGTTCCGCTCCTCGACCCCGTCCGGCCGTTTATCCTTTTTTGTCCGACAGCCCTCGAGTTCCAGGCCCCGTTCACCATTGTTTTCCGCGGTCGTTCGTGCCTGCGGAGCTCATGTCGGCTCGTTTTGTTTTTGTACGGCATGATGCTCACCGCTCGCCCCTCCAACCCCCATACGATGGCCCTTTCAGGTTCTTGAGACGGGTCCTAAGGGTTTTGTGCTGGATATGGGTGGGCGTAGGGAGCGTGTCACGCTTGATAGGCTTAAACCGGCGCACAGGGTGGCAGGCGAAGTTGTGTTTCCGGCCCAGGTTCCCCGTCGGGGTCGTCCTCCTTCCAGGACCCCGGCAGTGTCTTCACGGGTTCAGCGTTCTGCTTCTCAGCCGACTTTGGACAGTTTTTCACGTACTGTTTCGGCTGAGGGACGGCGCAGCCGTTATGGCAGGCTGCTTAAGCCTCCAGTGAGACACTAATTTTCTATCCAGGAGTCCCTTCTGGGTGTTCGGGGGGGGGGGCTGTGTGGCGGACACTAGGGGTTATGCCTCTCACCCAGCAGGACTGTGAGCTGGGGGCGTGGTTTACGTTCCCGGGCTTGCTGGTGCAGGGTTGTTCCTGCTTTAGTTTGGTTTTGGAGCTGAGGAATAAACAGCAAACTCGCCTTCATCTCCTGTGTTTTTTCCTCATCCTGCCACACTGTTAGCCTAGCTTAAGTTCGCCAAGTTAGCATGTTACACTAAAGTGCTGTACACACATGGAAATAAACTTTATGACAACCAAGAACTGTACAAATAGGATTTGGGCCGCCGATTAGCATTTTTACCCTGTTTTAACATGCTACTTGCTTCAGCACCTGTGAAAACCGACCTTGCTTCAGGAAGGCTCCCAGCCGACTGAGAAAAATAGTGCAAATTTACATGAAGTAGCGTCACCAAAATGTCAAAGGTCACACAACCAAAACATTGTACCATTAATAAAATAAAAAGCTCCCCAAAAGAAATATACAGAAACAAGTAGCCTATATACACAAGAAAAAACAACACATGAACAAAATGGGAAAAATTTATTATCGGTGAAATATAAACCGATTACATTAATACACCAGTTACACATGGTTGGTAGTGCTAGTAGTAGTAGTGTGTGTGTGTGTGTGTGTGTGTGTACATGGGTGAAAGTAAGGCATTAATTTTAAAGCACTTTGGGTGGCAGTTGCAGCTGGAGAAGTGCTATATAAAAATGTAGTCCATTTTTGCATAGACATCTTTACAATTTTACCTCCTATTTCTGACAGGATCGAATCATGATAATTCCATTTTCATACATGTATGTCGACTGATGATGCAACTGCATTCACAGTGTTACATTTCACGTACTCCAAAATGGCTGAGAGGGTTATTGCATTGTGACATCATCCACAATAGCTCGCTGGAAAAAAGAAAAACGATGGAGGTGCATTCCCCGTGCCAATCCCGGACAATATGACCCCCTGTGGTCATATGTCCTCCCACCGACCCCGTATTGGCACGCCCACCGGAAGCGCTATTCCTCTTTCCATCTCCAACTAAATGAGATCGGTCGATGGCTGTTTCTCTCTTGCTGGGACTAAGAGGAAAACTGCAAATACGCAAGTAATCTAGTGATATACTGGTATATTAGATACTAACTTATAGTTAGCTTACCTTTTATCGCCAAGATGTTCGTTAATCCGGTCGATGTGGCCGGATTCTACGCTTGGTGCGGGTGTGTTAAACCGGCGACGCTCCAATGGGACCCCCATCCGGACTGTGCCTCCCATATCCCGCATGTTCACTACACGGGCTACTTGAGGGATGTAGACCGGAATGATATCGACTGCAATTTCTGTAAAACCATCAGAGGGTCGGGGCGCCAAAGGTGGGCTGCCCTGTACCGTCAAAGATGGGGACTTGCAGATCCCTTCGCACCTGCTAACGAGGCGGCTAGCATGGTGCTACCTAGCTATAGCCATGGGGCGGAGGCTAGCAACATCCCTCCGATGCTTCCTAGCTACAGTCACGGGACGGCGGCTAGCATTAGCATCCCTCCGGAGCCAGAGGCTATCCCACCATCCGGGATAGTTAGAGAGGACTGGATCAATGAGATCCTATCTCTCCCTGGTGAATCCGTGGCATGTTATTCGGCGGGTGCGGAACCCGAGGATTCACTGCCTGAGGAAGTAGACGATCAGGGCGTGGAAGACGACCAGCCAAGTTCGTCTCAACCAAACAAAGATGGCGACGCCATGCAACGTGGGTCCGAAACATTCCTCGCCAGTTTCCGCGATCTGTTCGCGCGAGCGGTCAAGTCTGCCGACATCGTTACCGAGCCGGGCAATCCTCAAGATCCGGTGGTAGCCGATTTTCCACGAATGGCAGAGAGGGTCAGGGACTCCACTCTACCACCTTATGCTCACATCGAACGAGCGTTTAAGCGGGCGGAGGCGGATCCGCTACTTAAATCGTCCTCAAAGTTCAGTCAGAAGGGGGTTGACGTCTTAGCAGTCGAGGTTAGGAACCTCAACTACAAAGACTGGAAAATTCCGCAACCAGAGAGGGACGTTTTATCATTCAACCCTAACACCAAGGTGGGGTCTCGCGATACTCCCAAACACCCTTCGCAGTGGGGCCAACAGGTGGATCGTTACGCGTGTGATGCATGGCACGCCAGTACACGCGCAGCTGGACTCGTCTCAACGGCTGGGATGATAACGGCGTACATGCGCAAGCTCTGCAGCCTATCAAACGTCGAGCAAAGCAAAGCCGCCATCGCTACAGCAGGTATCGACGGGGCCGAGTTCGGTGACGTAGTGGCCAGCGAAGCAGGTTGTGAGTACATCTTGGAAATGTAACGCATAGCTGACTCCCTGGGATCGCTGCTGTATTCCATCGCTCTAGAGTGCGGTTCTAGCGCAGCTGCCTCCACCCTTTCGCGCAGACGTCTCTGGCTAGAGACAGCCGGGGTAAAAGAGGAATTCTGCAAGGAGTGGATGGCCCACTCCTGCGCAGGGAACCAGGGCCTGTTTGGAACGACCCCGGACATTATCAGCAAATACAAGGCCGCCCAGGCCGAGCGCGAAACCTTGCACAAGGAGCTTCTCCCGATGATGAAGAACCCGCCTACCCCTAAGCCCGCGGTGGGCACAGGGCAGGGGGACAAGCCTGCGCGCAAGCAGAAATGGAGAGAGACTTATCCAAAAAGAGGTGGTAAAGTGGGGCGCGGGCGTGGACAGGGCTCACGTCCAAACTCCCAGTCTTCCACAGATCCAGCGGCCAAGGCGGCCAAGCCGGACAGCACAGACACTTCCAAGAAGGGAGCTGCCAAGTGACGTGTTTCGGCAAGATGTTACGACCCACACCAACAGACTGATTCCAGAGCCGTCTCCGGCGATATAGACGCTTGTTCAGGGGACACAGCGTGCGCAGGGCTAAACACTGCGCCTTTTATTTTGGTTTCTGATGCACAGTCTACTTGTTCTATTCCAAAGGTTGTGAATGTGAATACAAGTTTTTATGTTGGTGATGATGGTGATTGCGTTTTAAAAGGTTTGAAACGCAAGTCTGATTGTCTGTCTGAATCTTTAGGTAAAGATGATGATAACAATGTAATAACATCCCTGCTGGAAATATTGGATAATAATGACATGAGCGCAAATGAGCCCCTGGGAGGGGACTATGACGCGACAATGTTTAGTCTCTCTGATGGGTCAAATGGTAATTTGGAAAGGTTCAAAACGCCAATTCCCCCATCTGGGTCTCCTTTACAAGGACGAAGCCCCCCCATGGATGCAGGGCATGGCGGGCGGGGCTTCCCCAGACCCTTTACGCGCAACTTACGCGCGCTACCTGAACAGCAAGGTACAGGAGGCAACGAGACCTCTGTCACGCATGTTACACAGGTGGAAGGAATTGGTCCCGTCGGCTTCTGTTTTGGATCAGATAGCCCACGGACACCAAATCCTTTTCGAGAACGGTATTGTACCCCCGTACTTGGGAATAGTGCATACGGAACCGGGGTCGGTGGCCGAAGCACAAATCCTAGACAACGAACTCACAGAGTTACTCTCGAAAGGGGCAATCACGGTGGTTCCTCCCCTAGAAAGAGAAGACGGGTTTTACAGCCGTTACTTTCTGGTCCCGAAGAAGGATGGGGGCATGTGCCCAATCCTAGATTTGAAACCCTTCAACAAGTATCTAGAGAAGGTCAGTTTCAAAATGCTACGCACACCGGTTCTGCTGTCAATGGTGACACAGTCCGATTGGCTAACTTCGGTCGACCTAAAAGATGCTTTCTATCATTGTCCGATTGCGGAAAGACACAGAAAGTATCTTCGGTTCTGTTACCGGGGTCAGTGTTACCAGTACACATGCCTCCCGTTCGGATATCGCCTCTCTCCTCTGACATTCACAAGGTGTGTGAAAGCAGCGCTCGGAGTGTTGATGCGCAAAGGTATGCGCTTGGCATGGTTCCTAGACGACCTGTTGGTGTTGGCCCGGTCGCCGGAACAAGCAATACTCCATACTCAGGAGTTGATGGAATTCATGGTGTACATGGGTTTCACTATCAACATAAAGAAGAGCGCGCCATGGCCTTCGTGCCAGGCAACGTATCTGGGTCTGAGTTTGGATACGTTATCCATGCACGCAACTCTTACGCAAGAGAGATGGCATTCCACCAGGACCACTTTAGCACATTTCGTCCCGGGGACATATGTCACTTATCGGATGATCAGGAGGCTGCTGGGCCTTCTGGCATCGGCTCACCAAGTTGTTCCTTTAGGTCTGTTGTTCATGAGGAGACTGCAATTGTGGTTCGCAGTTCACTTCTTGAAATACGGCAACGAACGCCGGTACAACAACCATCTTATCCTGGTCCCGCGCGTGGTAGCGCAGGACCTAGACCACTGGAACAGAGCCTGCGTGGACATGTCCGGGGTCCCTATGGGCCCCAGGGGACCCGAGGTAACGATTTATACGGATGCGTCCCTCTCGGGTTGGGGGGCCATCCTTGGCTACAAAACAGCGCGAGGAGTGTGGCCGTCTGGGGAGAAGGTCCACATCAACGCGCGCGAGACGGAGACGATTTGGCTGGCTATCCAGCATTTCGCTCAGGATCTCGTAGGCCGTCACATACTGATAATGAAAGACAGCATGACGGCCAAGGCCTACATCAACCGCCAAGGCGGTATGAAGTCCAAGCGTTGCAGAGAGTTGGCCATGCAAATTTGGATTTGGGTCAACAGCAACGCGCTATCAATCAGGGCGCTTCATGTTCCTGGGAAGGACAACGAAGCAGCGGACATCCTCTCGAGAGGCGGCCCGCATGCGGACAATTGGAGCCTCAACCCAGCCATAGTGGCTATGATCTGGGAGAGGTTCGGGGTAGCTCAAGTGGATCTGTTCGCATCGAAACTCAATTACAAGTGCCCTCGTTGGTACTCGATGCTCCCGTCCGACCTAGCGCCGTTGGGGGTCAACGCGCTTGGACTAGATCCATGGCCCGAGGAGATGCTTTACGCATTCCCCCCGCGCAGGTGCCTCCTAGACCTGGTGGTCAAGTTCGAGCGCACAGGGGGTCGGTTAGTTCTCGTGGCCCCGTACGAACCGAGCACCCCGTGGTTTCCGCGAATAGTGCCCTGGATAGTAGGCGAGCGGTTCGACGTCCCGGAGTGGGCGGACGCGCTCACGCAAGCAGGAGGGCTGCTACGGGAGGGCCCCTGGATAGGAGGCTCCCGATTAGCGGCGTGGATGCTTACAAAGCCAGGCTCTTAGCTATGGGACTTAGTGCGCAAGTGATTCGTGTCATCTTAGCGGCGCGTAAAGACTCCACGTATTCCAGGTACCAGGGGTACTGGAATCGATTTGACCAATTTTGCGCTGAACGCTACATGGACCCTTTGTCAGTAGGGATTGGCCCTATACTGACTTTTGTGGAGGTCTGTAGGAGTGATAGACTATGGTCTTTCTCCTCGGTCAAAGTCTGTGTATCGGCTCTCACGTTCTTCCGGGGAAGATCGAGGGTAGCACAGTTTTCACGCACCCGCTCATGACGCAGTACCTGTTGGGTGCTAAGAAGCTCTCAGCTAAGGAGCTTACGAGAGCTGAAACTTGGGATGCTTCCCTTGTTCTGCGCGCACTAGAGAAAGATCCCTTTGAACCCATGTCTACGGCAGACATGCGTTATGTCTCGGCTAAGCTGGCTGTGCTCTTGGCACTTACCACCGCAGCGAGGGGTTGTGAGCTCACTGCACTCACCATCAAGGGGATGGTGTTTTCTGGTGATCTGATGGTCACGCTCTTTACAGACCCCAGCTTCGTGCCCAAAACTGTGTCTGTCCTGACGAGTAGGGCCCCGGTGGTGATACACGCGTTTCATCCGTCACCGGTGACTAGGGATGAGAAACGCTTGCACCTCTCGTGTCCTGTACGGGCTTTACGCATTTACATGCGGCGCACAGCAGATATTCGTAGGTCTGACAGGCTGCTGTTGACCTACAGAGTGAGCAAACCAGGTTATGCCCTTTCCACCCAGAGGCTAGCACACTGGCTGGTGGATGGTATTATGGAGGCGTATACCAAAGCGGGTAAAACAGCTCCTAAGCTGAAGGCGCATTCTACCCGAGGGACTGCTACGTCGATAGCTGTGTTGTCAGGTATCGACTGGGAGGTCATCCGCCAGGCGGCGGTTTGGAGTGGTGAGACCACTTTCTTATGGCATTATTACCGGCACGTTAAGGTGCGGTCGGTTGCCGACGCTGTTCTGGAGCAGGCCTCTTAGGATGCTCTCATCAGAACGCGTACCCCTTCCCACCAGGGGTTTGAAGGGTTCATTGGACGGCTAGGGAACGGAGGCACGAATCCTGTCGTTGTTCAATGCAATAACCCTCTCAGCCATTTTGGAGTACGTGAAATGTAACTTTGGGTTCGCGAAGCGAACCCTAGTTATATGAACAACGACAAAATGGCTGAGAATAGAGCCGTTCTCCTCCTACCCGGGCCACAGGTGTGGTGCTCATTTAGTTGGAGATGGTTCGACTTACAAAGAGGAATAGTGCTTCCGGTGGGCGTGCCAATACGGGGTCGGTGGGAGGACATATGACCACAGGGGGTCATATTGTCCGGGATTGGCACGGGGAATGCACCTCCATCGTTTTTCTTTTTTCCAGCGAGCTATTGTAGATGATGTCACAATGCAATAACCCTCTCAGCCATTTTGTCGTTGTTCATATAACTAGGGTTCGAATGTGGCCAAATGCCTCCCTGACTGCCTCTACGGAGTTGGCTTGGGTGATGAGATCTTGATTTAGGTGTGCCATAGGTGCATTTCAACCAATGGCCTGTCTGGAAATAATGTATAAGCAGCAGACTGCAAAATAATGACAACTGAATATTACTTATATCAGTCTGATGAAAATATGACATAACAATATCAAATACTGCTGCAATAAATTTTATCTACCTGTGCTGCTGAAGTTTCAAATCTCATGCCTGCAGTCCATTATAGAAGCATCAAAGGCATGTCAATCACTTACAGTATCATACCTGCCAATTCAAACAATTTTCTGAGAGACTCAAGGATTTTAGCCATGACCAGAGTGTTTTCTCAAACATCTTCAGGTTTTACCATGCACCTGCATGACCAAGTGCACACTTCATTTCTGTTTCTTTAAGAACACATTTTATAAGTCAAACGTTTTTTTTAATTGTCCCCCCTTTTTCTCCCCAATTGTATCCGGCCAATTACCCCACTCCTCTGAGCTAAACAGGCGCCCGACTGGCCAGAGGAGGCGCTAGTGCAGCGACCAGGACACATACCCACATCCGGCTTCCCACCAGCAGACACGGCCAATTATGTCTTTAGGGACGCCCAACCAAGCCGGAGGTAATACCGGGATTCGAACTGGCCAGCCCCGTGTCGGTAGGCAACGGAATAGACTGCTATGCTACCCACACGCCCTGAAATGAGTTCTTAATAGTCTTTTTTTATAATAGCCATGTTATCTGCCTGTGTAACTAATAACCTAGCTAGCCCAAGGTGTCCGAGCTATCAAGATGAATTCCAACTCCAGTGGATAAGTTTGATATGACTTAACTGTCAAAATGAGGAGAATTTACACTGTATGGTGTGCAGGTGGGATGTTGAGACTTCTGCATGAGGAGTTTGTGATTTGCACTTCAAGGTATGCATCCATAACAAGTGCTTGGGGAGAACTGATATGGGGGAGGCCTCTCTGCAAACATACAGACTAAGACACTACGATTTTACAAAAGCTTTTGAGAGGCGTCCTGTTGTGAAATCTACCTGGTGTGGTTACTGTTGGTCATATTGTTTTACGACAAAAAAATTGATTAGTTTAAGAGTATCTGATAGCCATGTGAGGTGGTGTGTCTGTTCATTCGACTCTAATGGTTGGGATAAACCAGGGGCTTTGGTTTTTGAGGCTCATTTGCCTTTGTTTTTAAGGATTATGTTTCAGTTTCTCACAATGGAAGTGATGGACTGGTGGCCTCTCCAGGATGTGTCCTCGCCTGCCGCCCAATGATTGCTGGGATAGGCTCCAGTATCCCATGACCCTCAGTAGGATAAGCGGTTTGGATAATGAATGGATGGACAATGGAAGCTTCGATAATAATGCTATTTTTGTTTTGACATGTTTCAAACAAGTTTTGAAGACAAACAAGTTTTGGGACATTTACCGAAGTGTTTTTCCTAAACTCTTCCTTAAAGTACCAGATTATGATCTTCCACCCTCTAGGTCTGCATAAGGCTGGGGTCACACCAGCATTGCTGCACACGAAATTTCAGGGCGAATTCAATTCATATCAATGGATTCGCCACAATAAGTGTGAATTTACCTTGACGTCTTCATGCTGAGTTCAGATTTGATGAACGCTGACATGCGAATTCGCGCCATCGCCCAATAACAGTGTTGCTTAGACTGTGTTGACCTCTGATAGGGTGATCATGAGAGAGTGCAAATAGAGGACACAATCATTTTAGCAGTATATACCCATCCAATTTTGTCCTACTGTGCGCTGCCAAAATATAAATTGCTCCACAAAGAATACACGGCAGGTCTCAGGGAAAGGGGATCGTAATTCAAATATTGTGTAAGAATTACAGAACCACTGCGGCATGGTGGCGCATTGGTTAGCACGGTCGCCTCGCAACAAGAAGGTCCTGGGTTCAAGCCTCGGGGTAGTCCAACTTTGGGGGTTGACCCGGGTCATCCTCTGTGTGGAGGTTGCATGTTGTCTGCGTGGGTTTCCTCCAGGTGCTCCGGTTTCCTCCCACAGTCCAAAGACATGTAGATCAGGTGAATTGGCCGTACTAAATTGCTCCTAGGTGTGAATGTGTGTTGGCACTGTGATGGCCTGGCAGCCTGTCCAGGGTATCTCCCCGCCTGCCACCCAGTGACTGCTGGAATAGGCTGCAGCATCCCCATGACCCTGGGTAAGGATAAGCAGTTTGGATGATGGATGAATGGAATATGCAGCATGGTTTCCTCTTATCTTGAAGAAGGAGTAGATGGTACAACTATTTCATTAATATATCTGTTAAATATGTTTGGTCGCCAAGCTTCCTGTCGCGCCTGTTTTGCAGGGGAATGCAAATGTATTTCTCTCTGCAAATCTCCAGTATGACCACAGCTGAAGGAAACCCACTGTAAGTATCCATGTTCTTATAAGGGTTAAAGCGAGCTAATGAAACTTTTCACTAGTGTTGTGTGTTGAGACTGCATTTATAGATGGTTGAGCTATCGCACTTTGCTTCCTAATGCTGCCTTCCTTCTTAGTAGAGAGTGGGGTATGTTTCCTACGGGGTGACAGGCTCAGGTCTTATTAGCACTTTAAACAGGAAGAGAGGGGTTATTTGTATCTGTGTTTGTATTCATGCGTGTTGCCAAGTTCTGCCTCTCAATGAACTCATTCTTGCCTGAGCTGGCATTTTGCGTACATGGTGTTACTCTCTCTGGGAGTGCACACTTATCCTCTTGTTTTCTTTGGACCATGAACGTGAAGTAAAGGTATAACAACTCTGAACCATATTTCCTCCTCTCGCAACCTGGGGGAAGTCATGAAAATGTCAGGGGTTCCACTTGTTTAAGAGTGTATTGTTTTCATTAGGCCGTCTTGACATACTCTAAAACTCCCCATCTGTCTTTTTTTTTTTTCTTCTAACATTTGGTTTTCTCTCCATCGTGAACTTGTAGTTTTGACTGGACTCGACCCAATCCTGACCCGTTTCCAACCCCTTGCCTTACTTTCGCTCACGTGTCAGCGAAAGCAAGGTGTAGTGGAGAGTCAAAGAGAAAACACTGGCAGAATTGGATATATCTCACCGCTGCTGAAGCTGTGTTGTGGAGTAAAGAAAAAAAAATAATTAGGGTAAGGGAGGACATTGACACCACAACCATTAAATTACACTCTCATTAATCATGCCCAAATTTGAAGTGGAAGTTAGTAAATTAGTTCTTGATGAGTCCCAACAGTCTTTGGTCTGCTGTCATTCTAAGCCGAAACCAAACTCTCCATAAATACCCTCGTCTTACCCTCATCCAGTTAGGTCCTTGAATGTAATTTGACACAGCCATTTAAAATTCAGTGTGTGAAACTTACTTCCTCCCCACAAGGGTCATTTGACTTTATCAGATCAAATTACACTATCTTCCCTCACATGAGCTGACCTAAGATTGACAGAGAATCATTTTTTCCCACTCATTTTCAATTTCTTAAAATAACACAGCTCTGTTAAGCATCTTCAAAACTTCCAAGACACTAAATATATATTTCACTATGAAGAAATTCCATCATAATCACTTGACATGAGATAGAAAATGGAAATGATCTATGATGAGCCTCTCCATGACAGGGGTACTGAATATAGTGTGAGTAAGGCTCCATCGAATGAAAATGCAATGACAACATTTTGTATATTCACAACAGCCAGTATTCACTGCACCTTGAGCAATGGAGCAACCCTCGAATTTTCCTGCTGCCTTGTTCAGCCAGGACAGAACCACTGAGGAACACACTGGCTCTCAGACAGATGAAGTTTTACGCTCTGCATTTCTGACAGGGGGAAATCTGTTCTCCTGATGGGAGACCGTTTGGAGTCTAACAAGGTGCGGAGCTGATGGCTCACTGCAGAGGGGGCGAGGACCTGCCCTTATACAGCCTATAGATTGTATGGAGATGCGAGACAGATCCAAGGGGACATTTATGGAGACGGAGGGGCTGAATGGTGAGAAATGCGGATTACAATGAGTCAAGTCGAGTCAATTTTATTTGTATAGCCCAATATCACAAATTACAAATTTGCCTCAGTGGGCTTTACAGCAACACAACATCCTGTCCTTAGACCCTCACATCAGATAAGGAACAACTCCCTAAAAAAAAAAAAACCCTTTAACAGGGAGAAAAAACAGGAAGAAACCTCAGGTACAGCAACAGAGGAGGGATCTCTCTCCCAAGACGGACGACATGCAATGGATGTGTTTACACAATTTACAGAATACAACATTGAAAGAGGAAAACACAATTATAATGAGGTGTGATATTTCAGCACCAGGGACAGTGCCGTGCATTTATCATTAAATAGTGACCTGCTGATATTGAAGCAGCACAGCTGCTGATTGGCTATTTCACAACCACGGTCGGCGCCACGGATTTTACCAACTATTTGCTCAAACCTCAGTCAAAGGATAAAAAAGTAAGGCAGACTAAGCCAGCGGGGCAGGTAACCAAGAATAGAAGGCAAATGATTACACAGTTTGACATTCAGCGATGTTGGATGCCCATACAGCCACACCGCCATATAGTCTACACAATCAGGCCACACATAATCAAACCACACATGACAACAAACTACAAGTGTGCAAGTAATGTGTGGCCTACTGTTAAAACAATAACCAAGCAGATACAATGGTCTACAACACAAGTGGCAACAAACAATGCTATTTTTGAAAGAGACCAGATAACCAGCATCTATGACAAACTCATGGCATCACAAATAATGAATCCATCGAAGCCTACATGAAATGTCCAATGTCCACAATGTCCAATATCCAAAAACTCAAACACGTATAAACACCAAACCCGAACGAATTTTGTGAGCGGAACAGGAGGCCACAGGATTCTTCCTGTGCTCTTGCTCCTTACCCTTTAGTTTGCCTGACTTGTACTTTTTCCTCCATTTTTGCCAACACAGGCAGAATACGGCTAGCTAGCTTACACACTACACAAGTCACAGACAACACACATAACTTCAAAGTCAGAGGTCACATCCGATCAAATGACGTGTATATATATATATATATATATACACAAAACACACACACACACACACACACACACACACATACGTTCTGTGTGGATATTCCGCTCCTCATTAGTTGAGCACTTATAACACCATTGATGGTTTCGGGAAAAAAAACGCTATGTAATACACACACACACACACACAGAAGGAAAGATTGACAGAGAGTGAGATATTGACATCGGTAATGATGATGTCACATCACCTTGATTTTAAACTGATTTGAGACACACCCTGATCTGGACCTTTTTTTTTTTTTTACACTTTTATTGCTGCAAAAAACAGCGAGGGAAACAGAAATACAGCAGTCAGGCTGCTAGCTTTCAAAACTTTGGGCAGCCAAATCCACTCAGAGTGGCAGGGGCCCAATTAAGGGGGTACTAAGGGGGTGGAAACAATGACAATACAAAGAGGTCACAGTGCCCACACTGGTGTTGTTTGCTGCATAAGATGAGAACCCCTTGCCATTAGTGGGGGCTCGTATCTGTTCTGCAGAACACACGAGTCTGACTTTATTTTTTTGCCGCAATGAAGAAACACAAGCAAATTTTATTCAAAACATTGAACTACTACTACTACTTTTAGCTGTTCCCGTTAGGGGTCACCACAGCGGATCATCTGTTTCCATCTCTTCCTGTCCTCTGCATCTTCCTGTCATGCCAGTCACCTGCATGTCCAACCTCACCACATCCATAAACCTCCTCTTTGGCCTTTCCTCTTTTTCCTGGCAGCTCCATATTCAGCATCCTTCTCCCAATATACCCAGCATCTCTCCTCCACACATGTCCAGACCATCTCAATCTTGGCTCTCTTGCTTTGTCTCCAAACTGTCCAACCTGAGCTGTCCCTCTAATATATTCGTTCCTAATCCCATCCATCTTCCTCATTCCCAACGAGAATCTTGGCATCTTTAACTCTGCCACCTCCAGCACTACCTCCTGTCTTTTCGTCAGTGCCAAAGTCTCCAAACCATATAACATAGCTGGTCTCACTACCATCTTGTAAACCTTCGCCTTTAACTCTTGCTGGTACCCTTCTGTTGCAAATCACTCCTAACACTCTTCCCCACCCACTCCACCCTGTCTACACTCTCTTCTTCATCTCTCTTCCACACTCCCCATTACTTTGGACAGTCAACCTCAAATATTAAACTCATCCACCTTCATCACCTCTACTCCTTGCATCCTCACCGTTCCACTGTCCTCCCTCTCATTCACGCATATGCATTGTCTTGCTCCTACTGACTTTCATTCCTTTTCTCTCCAGTGCATACCTCCACCTCTCCCGGCTCTCCTAAACCTACTCCCTACTCTCGCTACTGATCACAATGTCATCCGCGAACATCATAGTTAGGGCCCTACCAAATTCACGGTACATTTCGCTCAATTTCACGGACCTAGTTTCTCGAAAATCACAGATTTCACGGATTCTATAAGAAAAATGCGACATTTCACGGCAATGATTAAATTACACTTTTTCTTCACACAGGACATTAATAGCCCAGCCTACTGTACACAGCATAACCGTACTAGTGGTTGAATGTAAGCATTGAGCATCCTGCGACGGTGCTTGGCTTCATGCTCTGTGTCTGCGATGAAAATACTTGTCCATGTTTTGACACGGCCCTCTCCGCGTCCACAGAGTTCGTCGGGATTGACAGACAGCGCCACGCTACTTTAGCAAGATGTGGTAGCCTAGATTCGGAGGATTTCCAAAAAGCTAGCGCTGGTAAAGTTGTGTCCACCTCTTGTGCGATGTGTTTATAGTTTGGCAATTCCAGCCTACAGTTTTTGTCAAATCCAGGAATGTCTGTGCTGAGTGAGTTTAAATCCACCGTCAAAATAAGTATTTGTGCAGGGTCAAAAATGCGCACTGCTTTCAGGAATTCGGCCGCTGGTTGTTTAAATTTACTTTGCGTAACGTTCTCGTTTAACTCGTCTCCGTAGCAGTAATACTGCCTGATCTTTTGTATCATGCCAGAAAACAAGTGATGAGCACTGGCATCTAAATCTGCACGCTCGTAGTGAATTTCATTCGCCTGTGCTTCTGCCCAAAAGAGCAAATCCATGACCCTGTTGTACACCTTGCGAATTAATACATGTCGAGATTCAAACCAAGTGATCAAGTCCATTAGCTTAGTGGCATTTTTGGAAATGAATTTGACCTCCTCATTCAGGTGAGGATCGTGTAAAAGATTTAACAGTTCGGTCAATGCCTGTGTTCGGGGTGTCAGTGCGAGCTCCTGTTCCACAAAATCTGCGTAAAAGTCCAGATGAGCTGCGTGATACTGTACAGCCCGAAACCACGAGTTCCATCTCGTCATCACTGGTTCAGGTGGAAGGGCAATTTTCCCCACCGTTTCCCCTGTCTTCTCTGCAATGCTTTCCCGATAGTGTAGTTTGCGACTGGGACAATGCTTAAACACTTTTTGGACATAGCTCCCTAACTTATCTACTCTAGGAAACTCAGCTCTCCACAACTCACTCACCAGAGAAATAATGTGGGCATTGCAAGTGATATGCACCGAATTTGGCATGAGACCCTGGAGTGCAGATTTGTATGACTTCGTCATGTAGGTTGCATTGTCACTAATGAAAGCAGATACTTTGTTAAAGTCTGCACCATACTTTGTGAGGGTTTTAATTACGGCTTGTGAAACAGTGGTATAGTTTACAGCATCCAAGTAAGCACAGTCGGCCAGCACTGCTGTTGTCCGACATGAAATCGAAAATAACATGCAAAACATAATTGTCCTGCTCATCGGTGGACTCATCCAAAATAATTGAAAACGATTCACATGAATTTATGATAGATTTTACCTCTTCAAATTGTGCGTCAAACAGCTTAGGAAGGTAGTCTTGTCGGAGCTTATTTGCACTGGGTAAACCACCCGCATTTCTCACATTACGTTGAAGGTAGTCCCTCAGTTTCGGGTGACCAAGCTTCTCCAGCGGTATATTAGCACTAGCAAACGCCTCAACAAGCTCCATGATCGCCAAATGTTGAGACTCGGTGCTCTCGGTTGTTTTCTTAAACATCGATGAAATTGTTTTTTGCTTCTTGTTGGTTCCACCTTGTGGTTCTTTTTCGGCAGCCCTCTTTTTGTTGAGATGAGTTTCACTTTCCAAGTGACGCTGAATCGTTGCTCGTCGACTGTGATCTAAGGAGATATTACAACTCGTACAAAATAATTTTCCGCCATCAGCGTGTAAAATATGTTTTCCAAACTCAATTACTCTGTCGTCTGCAGTCGTGTTTTTTGAGGTTTTAGATTTCGACATCTTCAGTACGTTAGGGCCTAAGCTAACATGCTGACGACAGCTAACTCAAACTATGCTAGTAACAAAAATGATCATTGCGACCACCCCGGATGCTCATTTAACCAATCAATGTCTTAGACACGTGAATGCTTTTATTCGCGCATCCAAAATGTCAATCATGTCAGCACAGTATTTTCTCAAACTAGTTGCGCACTTAAATTCTGCATTTCACGGCAAATGGTCAATTACACGGGAAGAGATGATTTCACGGTCCGTGACGCGATTTTCACAGCCGTGAATTTGGCAGGGCCCTAATCATAGTCCATGAAGAATCCTGCCTGATCTCATCCGTCAACCTGACCATCACCACTGCAAACAAGAAAGGGCTCAGAGCCGATCCTTGATGTAATCCCACCTCCACCTTGAACCCATCTGTCATTCCACACCTCACCACTGTTACACTGCCCTCATACATATCCTGCACCACTCTTACATACCTCTCTGCCACTCCCAACTTCCTCATACAATACCACACCTCTCTCGGCACCCTGTCATATGCTTTCTCTAAATCCACAAAGACACAAAATAACTCCTTCTGGCCTTCTCTATACTTCTACAACGGTATTCTCAAAGCAAACTTCACATCTGTAGTGCTCTTTCATGGCATGAAACCAAACGATACTGCTGCATGCTAATCATGACCTCTCCTCTTAACCTAGCTTCTATTACTCTTTCCCATATATTCATGCTGTGGCTGATCAACTTTATACCTCTTTAGTTACTACAGCTCTGCACATCACCCCTATTCTTGAAAATCAGAACAAGTATGCTTCTTCTCCACTCCTCAGGCATCCTCTCGCCTTCCAAGATTGTGTTAAACAATCTAGTTAAAAGCTCCATTGACATCTCTCCTAAACACCTCAATAGGTATGTCATCTGGATCAACAGCCTTTTTACTCTTCATAGCTGCCCTCACTTCCTCCTTGCTAATCCCCCATACTTCCTGATTCACTATCCCCACTTCATCCAACCTTCTCTATCTCTCTCTCTTGCTCTCATTTTCTTCATTCTTCAGCCCCTCAAAGTACTCCTTCCACCTTCTCAACACACTCTTACTTGTCAGCACATTTCCATCTCTATCCTTCATCACCCTAACCTGCTTCATGTCCTTCCCCACTCGGTCCCTCTGTCTAGCCAATTAGTACAAGTCCTTTCCTCCTTCCTTAGTGTCTAACCTCTCATACAACTCACCATAAGCCTTTTCCTTTGCCACCTCATTCTTCGCTTTACGCCACATCTCCCTGTACTCATGTTTAATTTCTTCATCTCTCTGACTATCCCACTTCTTTGCCAACCTCTTCCTCTGTATACTTTGCTGTACTTCCTCATTCCACCACCAAGTCTCCTTGTCTTCCTTCCTCTGTCCTGATGACACACCAAGTACTTTCCTAGCTGTCTACCTCACTATTTCTGCAGTGGTTTCCCAGCCATCTGGCAGCTCTTCACTACCACCCAGTGCCTGTCTTAACTCCTGCCTGAACTCCGCACAACAGTCTTCCTTCTTCAACGTCCACCACGTGATCATTGGCTCTGCCTTCACTGTCTTCCTCTTGGTCTGCAAAGTCATCCTACAGACCACCATCCGATGCTGCCTAGCTACATTCTCCCCTGTCACCACCTTGCAGTCTCCAATCCCTTTCAGATCGCGCCATCTACATAAGATATAGTCCACCTGTGTGCACTTTCCTCCACTCTTATACATCACCCTGTGTTCCTCCCTCTTCTTGAAATACGTATTCACCAGTCATTTCCATCCTTTTCACAAAAACTACCACTATATGTCCTTTCACATTCCTCTCCTTGACACCATATCTGCCCATCACTTCCTCATTACTTCTGTTGCCTTGACCAACACACCCATTGAGGTCCGCTCCAATCACCACCCTCTCCCCATTGGGTGCACTCTCCACCACTTCATCCAATTCACTCAAGAATTCTTCTTGCTCTTCCATCTCACACCCAACTTGCGGGGCATATGTGCTGACAACATTCATCATCACATCTTTGATTTCCAGCTTCATACTCATCACTCTATCTGACACTCTCTTCACCTCCAACACACTCTTGTCATACTCTTCCCTCAGAATTACCCCTACCCCATTTCTCCTCCTATCCACACCAGGGTAGAAGAGTTTGAACCCACCTCCGATGCTTTTGGCCTTACTCCCCTTCCACCTGGTCTCTACCTTCCTTCTCTCCATCATATCAGCCATCTCTGTCCCTTTACCAGTCATAGTGCCAACATTAAAAATTCCGACACTCACCTCCACACTCCTACCCTTCCTCCTCTCCCACTCCCTCTGGACATGCTACCCCCTCTCCTTCTCCCAACATTAGCATAGTTTCCACCAGTACCCTACTGGCCAACAGTATTGGTGGTGGTCGTTGGTAACCTGGGCCTCAACCAATCTGGTATGTATCATGGTTGTGTGATCTGGGTCATCGGGGCTCACCTGTTTCCCATCGCTTGATTGGTATTTCAGCTCATCTGCACCCCATTTACATGAGTAACCTTGATCGCCCCTGATTGCCCATGTGGTACTCACCTGATCCCCAGCCCCTTATTTGGCTTGTGGCTCTGGTTCCTGTCCTGTCCTGCTCACCTGTTCCCCATTCCCTAATTGGTGAGCCCGGTCCTGTCCTGCCCTACTCACCTGTCCCCGATTTCTCTGATTGTCTGTCTCAAGTTATATATTCCCCCTGGTTGCCCAGGCGCTTCGTCAGATCTTCTCACAGACACACACATATGGATTCTTGGTTGCCGGATGCGCCAGGTCCTGTTTCGAGCCTTTCCTGCTGTCTGTAAGTGCATTTGTTTCATTAAAACATTGTTCTAGCCCAGTTCTGAGTCATGCATTTGGGTCCTCCATTCCTGTCCCCAACGTGAAAGTACGATCTGACCATACTATGGACCCAGCTGACTCTGCCACACTAAAAGACGGGCGCCTCATTCAGCATGAGGAACAGCTGAGCTCCATCTGTCATGGCCTCCGGAAGATGGACGCCTGTCACTAGGCGTTTCACACCTCGCTGACTAACCAGGTGAGTGCACTTGCCAGTCAGTTGCAGCAGCTCCTGGTCCAGCTCACCCTGTTGGCTCCGACCATAGTGACTGCTTCTCGGCCGGCAGATTTGCTAAGCTTGGCGTTTACCTGGGAAGAATTTGGTGTGTAAGGGGACACCTTCCTGAACAAGGAGCCGGGCTTCCTTAAGCTCCTCACTGCCATCTGGAAAGGGACCCTGAGTTTGCCCAAAAACAGCCTTTTTCAGGTGGCAGTACTTTAGTGACCCGGTCCCTGATCCTCCCAAGCCCGGCATGTCAGCCTCCCATGTTTCCTAAACGTCTTTGCTGCCCAGCGGCCCCGAGTCTCAACTGCCCAGCGCCCATGAGTGTCAGCTGCCCAGCATCCCAGAGTGTCAGCTGCCCAGCCCCTTCCTGCTCCAGAGTGGTCGGCCAGTTCCTGATGACGTCCAGCGTGTTCCTGAGCAGTCGGCCGCCTTTGCCGACATCAAGTCTGTTCCCAAGCAGTCGGCTGCCTTTGCCAACATACAGTCTGTTCCTGAGCAGTCAGCCACCTTTGCTGATGTCCAGTCTGTTCCCCGAGCAGTCTGACTGCCTCTGATGCCCCGAGTGGTCTGACCGCCTCTGATGCCTGCTCACCCGGTGGTCCGGCCGCCTCTGATGCCGGTACCCCAAGCAGGTGCCGCGCCGCCTCTGAGGCCTGTGCCCCAAGTGGCCGTCCCAATGCCTGTGCCCCAAGCGGCGGTCCCACCGCCTCTGTCCTGTCTGCGTCCCCAGCCTCCAGAGCAGCAGTCCTGTCTGCGTTGCCAGCCTCCTGAGTGGCTGACCCGCCCACATCACCGACCTCCGGGTCATCCACCTCCCTGTCTGCCGGAGCTACTCTGCCCTTCGGTCCTGCATTCTGGTCGCCTTGCAGATCAGTTGTATCCATCGGTCCAGCTCTCAGGCCATCTGCCTGAGAACCCTGGCCCCATTCATCTACTCCCAGACCACTTGGTCCCAAAGCCCTCCCCCAGACCCCCTCCAACCATCCTGCTTGGTGCTCCCGCTCCGTTCGTTTGGGATGTCTGGAATCCGTCCCTTGAGGCGGAGGTCCTGTCCTGTCATCGGGGCTTGCCTGTTCTCCATCCCGATTGGTATTTCGGCTCACCTGTGCCCCATTTACATGTTTAACGCTGATTGCCCCTGACTGCCCATGCGGTGCTCAGCTGATCCCCAGCCCCTTACTTGGCTTGCGGTTCAAGTTCCTGCCCTGCCCTGCTCACTTGTCCACCATTTCCCTGATTGGCTGTCTCAGGTTATATATTCACCCTGGTTGCCCAGGCGCTTTGTCGGATCATCTCACAGACACGCACATACACACATATGGACTCTTAGTTGCTGGATGCACCACATCCTGTTTCGAGCCTTCCCTGCTGTCTGTAAGTTGATTTGTTTCATTAAAACATTGTTCTAGCCCAGTCCGTCTCTGAGTCGTGCATTTGGAGCCTGTATTCCTGCCCCCGGCGTGACAGAATGGAAATCTGATTTATGATTTGCATATTTGATTTGGCAAAGGTTTTGCGCAGATGCCCTTCCTGACGCAACCCTCCCCATTTATGTGGACTTGGGACCGGTACTAAGAATGTGCTGGCTTGTGCATCCTTAGTGGCTGAGTTATTCAAAATATTCAACTAAACAACAAAAATATATGTTCACTCAGGCAGATGGGCCCCAAGGTGGACCTCTTTGTAACTGGAGAGAACTGTGGGCCTGGGGCAGCCTCCCCCTCTACCCCCCCCTCCACCCGACTCCCCCCTACTCACTTCGCTACAGAGTCTAACACTTCCATTGTCCCTGAGCCGACAGGCCTCCTAACAGCTTGGCTTTAGCCCACCCCCTGAACACCCACTTTCTTCAAAACCATACCACTGTAGCCAAGGCATAGCTTTATGTCAGTGTTGCACAGAACCACCTATCCTAAATCGGCAATGCTCCACACTCTTGCTGAAGTTAGCTCGGAAGATATGGACTCACACTGACCTTGTCGGCTATGCTAACTTCTCTGCTTAACAAGCTTATATGTACAGACAGCTAATCGTGATTGCAACAATGTGTGGACAGCAATAGCATGTGTACAAGATCTAAATTGAGCCTGCCACTGATTACCACGTCTTCGTCCAGCTAATCACTATTAGGCAAGCTAACTGGCCTGCAGGATGTGAAAGCGGCCCCTGGTCACTGCTCAGCACCACGGGAGCTGGAAGGACTGAGTGGGATACGGGGAGAATACAGGCATCCAGATAACTGAGGATTATGGGTAATCCCTCTCATTAAACCAGTGACAGGACCTGTATAGAGGAGAGAGCTGACAATGAGTGGAAGAAATTGATTTGTCACTGTAATGTTATCCCTTTCCTGGGCAAAGCTGTATGCACTAGTGGTGGAGAGCCTAGGTAAATGTCTAATAAATAGAACCTTAATTTTAGGATGTGAAAGCAGAGAAAATTAATTGTGGTCTGTTTGCATGATTGTTGACGGAGAGAGAGAGAGAGTGTGTGTGTGTGTGTGTGTGTGTGTGTGTATCTGTGTGTGCATGTATATTTGCGCAGTTTGCATAGGTTCTTTTTTGCAAGAGAAGGCCATCTCTATTGTGAAATAATTTGTAGGAGCATTGTAGAAAGACAGAAATGATAGTGAAAGAGGGAGGGAGAGGACAGAAGAGTGAACACTTAGAGAGTGATGTCCCTGCTCAGCATTTACAGGTAAAATACACAAGGATGCAGGATGCTGTTGGAAAATTGAGATTTGCTCTCACAAGCCCTTTTTCTTTTGGATGCAAAATACACATTTAAAAAGGAACAGAAGAAAAAGTGGTTGCTCTAAATGCAAAAATTGCCTAAGCTCTGATTGATCTATGTTTATTTTAATGCTAAAATTATTGCTCAATAGAAATTGAGCACATTTGTCATCACAGTACATACAATATATAGGAAATGAACTGGTGCTTGGTTGAATAAGGGGAGGGACATGCATGTAAACCCAAGACTGGGCCATAAAACTGGCCCACTTAATCATCTCATTAATCACACAGTATTTTACAGTATATGCATGCAATAATGACGAGTATATCTATTCATCAACATTTTTTCTCCCCTAAGACACCGCAATAAAAATAATCAGTAGGTATATAGGCTTGGCATAGATTTTCTATGGTGTGTATGATTCGCAACACCTTTTTGTCCTTGTCATTATTAGTCTGAAAATGTCATGTTACAGAGAAAACAAAAGCAGCTCATAACAAAATCAGCTAATACCTGTAAAACAGAATATTCACTAGGATTTTTCCTTTTCTTTTACTGAATGGGCAGGAATATTTTGGAGATTCTCTGTTCCAGGTGCTCAGACCTCTACCACCTGTGACCTATAACATCTTTTAGAAGATCCCGGTCCATCACCCTCCATGTGTAGGGTGGGACTTAGCATTTCACTGGGGACATGACACTCACCACCACATATACTCTTCCAGCCAACAAAAACAAACATTTTCATCTGCACAGTAAATTGACCATATCATTTAATTTGGTCCATCCATATCCTAACAAACACACTGTGGTGCCGAAAGACACACTATCCCATCCAGCAGTATTTAGAAGAGTTAGAGGTTGAGAAAGATGGCAGGAGTGAAAGATAAAACAAGCTGGATGACACAGGGCCCATTAATTATGAAGCGCTGGCACACTATGAAAGTGGTTTGCCGGAGCCAAGTCCCCTGACAAGTGGTGGATGAAAGACAGATGATGATTAGTTAAATCATGGAAGAATCCAAGCCATGCATAAGTAAGTGATGAGGGACTAGACCCACCTCGTCCTTGATGCAGGGGGCCTCCCCTCCGCCAGCCATCTATGCCTCTATTCAATCCCCCATCCTCTCTCACCAAATCCCTTGAAAATCACAGTCATGGCTGCTGCCAGCCACCAACACTTTTTTTTAATTCTTTTTTTATATATATAGCCAAATAGAGCACTGATTCATGCTTCTTTGAATATGTTTTGAACCCGTTATCATCGTGTGTCTGTCTACAGCTCAGATATAACTGGGCATAAATATGACAACTGTGGTCAACACTGGGTACCTTGTGGTTTGGATAAAACGGGAAACCATTTGAAAGAGGGAAGCTGATGAGCTGTAGGGTTTGGGATGAACTGCACGTGTGTGAGTCTACCATCTTGACACTGTGCCAGCATAAACATGCGTCTGAAATGTTGGGACTGTAGCTGGATAGACCCCAGCCAACAAGAGAAGCCAGGTTTAGACACCAGCCAGACAATGTGGTGTGCACATATTTTATCTATATATCGCAATAAATGAATGATATAACCAAACTTGTCTATTTGACAGCGGTCATTGATTTATTTTGTTGACTGTTAAGCAACGAAATAGGTCAGTGATCACTATGGCGCTAAACGAATGTCACAAAAAATAAAACCCATTATGGTGCTCTGTTGATGCTCCAAAGTCCATGAAAAACTGATGTGTTTGAAAAGGTATATGTGAGTTTATGTCTTAGTAGTAAAGGTTGCCGTTTACCAGTAGTTTATTACAATAGATTCCATTTTAGGGGGAGGGGGGTTCCCCCTTTTTCTCCCCAATTGTATCCGGCCAATTACCCCACTCTTCCGAGCTGTCCCGGTCGCTGCTTCACCCCCTCTGCCAATCCGGAGAGGGCTGCAGACTACCACATGCCTCCTTCGATATATGTGGAGTCGCCAGCCGCTTCATTTCACCTGACAATCAGGAGTTTCGTAAGGGGGACAAAGTGCATGGGAGGCTCCCCCTCCCCCCTGAACAAGGGCCCTGACCGACCAGAGGAGGCGCTAGTGCAGCGACCAGGACACATACCAACGTTCGGCTTCTCACCCGCAGATGCCAGTTGTGTCTGTAGGGACGCCCGACCAAGCCGGAGGTAACACGGGGGATTTGAACTGGCGATCTCCATGTTGGTAGGCAACGGAATAGACCGCCACGCTACCTGGCCGCCCCCTAATGGATTCCATTCTTTCCAATAGCAGTGATTAAAAAATGCAGAGCATATGGTGGGCCTACTGCAAATTTTATTTTGAGACGTATATGGGTTGTCAGTTCCCTGCAACATGACTTCTATCTTTATAAATATTCAATATGACCTACGGTGCTATTGTAACTGTAAAATTTGTAGCGTTCAACAGACCCCAGAGCTTTGTTATTTGGCATGGAATGCATAGCTTTCTCTTGTTTGGTGCCTATGAATGGATCAATCAACATATTTAGATTGTTCTTCTGTAAAATTGTGGTGTGTTGATGATACAGTGCATCCGGAAAGTATTCACACCCCTTCACTTTCCCCACATTTTGTTATGTTACAGCCTTATTCCAAAATGGATTAAATTCCTTTTTTTTCTCATCAATCTACACACAATACCCCATAATGACAAAGCGAAAAAGGTTTTGTAGAAATTTTTGCAAATTTATTAAAAATAAAAAACAAATATTGCATGTACATAAGTATTCACACCCTTTGCTATGACACTCAAAATTGAGCTCAGGTTCATCCTGTTTCCACTGATCATCCTTGAGATGTTTCTACATCTTGATTGGAGTCCACCTGTAGTAAATTCAATGGATCGGACATGATTTGGAAAGGCACACACCTGTCTATATAAGGTGCCACTGTTGACAGTGCATGTCAGAGCAGAAACCAAGCCATGAAGTCAAAGGAATTGTCTGTGGACCTCCAAGACAGGATTGTATCGAGGCACAGAAGTGGGGAAGGGTACAAAAAAATTTCTACAGCTTTAAAGGTCCCGAAGAGCACAGTGGTCTCCATCATTCATAAATGGAAGAAGTTTGGATCCACCAGGACTCTTCCTAGAGCTGGCCGCCCAGCCAAACTGAGCAATCGGGGGAGAAGGGCCTTGGTCAGGGAGGTGACCAAGAACCCGATGGTCACTCTGACAGAGCTCCAGTGTTCCTCTGTGGAGATGAGAGAACCTTCCAGAAGGACAACCATCTCTGCAGCACTCCACCAATCAGGCCTCTATGGTAGAGTGGCCAGACAGAAGCCTCTGCTCAGTAAAAGGCAAATGACAGCCTGCTTGGAGTTTGCCAGAAAGCACCTAAAGGACTCTCAGACCATGAGAAACAAGATTCTCTGTTCTGATGAAACCAAGATTGAACTCTTTGGCCTGAATGCCAAACGTCACGTCTGGAAGAAACCAGGCACCTCTCATCACCTTGCTAATACCATCCCTAGAGTGAAGCATGGTGGTGGCAGCATCATGCTGTGGGGATGTTCTTCAGCAACAGGAACTGGGAGACTAGTCAGGATCGAGGGAAAGATGAATGGAGCAAAGTACAGGGAGATCCTTGATGAAAACCTGCTCCAGAGCGCTCAGGACCTCAGACTGGGGCAAAGGTTTACCTTTCAACACGACAACGACCCTAAGCACACAGCCAAGACAACGAAGGAGTGGCTTCGGGACAAGTCTGTGAATGTCCTTGAGTGTCCCAGCCAGAGCCCAGACTTGAACCCCATTGAACATCTCTGGAAATACCTGAAAATAGCTGTGCAGCAACGCTCCCCATCTAACCTTACAGAGCTCGAGAGGATCTGCAGAGAAGACTGGGAGAAATACCCCAAATATAGGTGTGCCAAGCCTGTAGCTTCGTACCCAAGAAGACTTGAGGCTGTAATCGCTGCCAAGGGTGCCTCAACCAGGTACTGAGTAAAGGGTGTGAATACTTATGTACATGCAATATTTCAGTTTTTTATTTTTAATAAATTTGCAAAAATTTCTAAAAAACCTTTTTCGCTTTGTCATTATGGGGTATTGTATGTAGATTGATGAGGGAAAAAAAGAATTTAATCCATTTTGGAATAAGGCTGTAACATAACAAAATGTGGGGAACGTGAAGGGGTGTGAATACTTTCCGGATGCACTGTATTAACAGATGACTTCATAGCTGTGGAGTCTGGTGCTTTGTCTGGGTGTATAATTTACCGAAAATGTATTTAAAAGTGATGCTGATGACCTCCGGGGTGTGCATATTAATCTGAATTCTGAATTACTTGAATAATTGACTTTTCTTTTTGTTTTGGTTGATTAGTCAAGAATTTATGTGTTTTATTGCTGTTTTCAAAGTGGCTATACCTGGTGGTTTGAATGAGAAGTTGTGTTTTTTTCTCCATCCTCTAGCCGAAATTTTCCTTCAACTGGATTACTGGTGCATATTTAGTTGAGCTAAGGTGTTTTTTTCTTCTTCTTTGTTTTGTGTTTGTCACAGATGCTGTTTTTGTTGCTGTTAAGGTTAGTCTAATTGACTCAATAAAAAGTAGCATTTATCTTGGAAAACACAAGCTTAGGATTCCCTCAGAACTCAATTCTGTAGCGCAAGTACCGTTTTTCCGAGACTACACATTGCAACAGCGTACAAGTCACATTCAGCAAAAAACACGTTGTTGCGAGGCAAAAAACATGTCGCTTCGCTGTGTAAGTTGCATTTTTATGGCGGTACAGTATTTTCAATTGAGTCACAAGATTAAACAGAGCCATCTAGTGGCCTTAGTTGAAAAGCAATGCATTCGTCCGCCAAAATTACATTGTAAAAGTAGCTTCGGAATATAAGTCGCAAGACCAGCCAGACAAGTAAAAAAAAAACCCAGTGATTTATAGTTCGGGAATATGGTATGCGTGATAATGTAATATCCTCTGAAATCAATATAAAAGTGGAAGAATTGGTGAAATACTGAATATGCAGTACGAGAATTCGTGGTCAACATAATGAAAAATCCCCCTCTGGGTAAGTAAACATTATCTCCTTCCTCTTGTGTAGAGTCGTCTCAGAGGTTAAAGTAGTGGTCCTAAACTGATCATAGTAAAATTAACACAAAGACAAGTAACTGATTCAAAACAACTGAAAAAATAACTTGAAGGAACAAAATTTGGGATCAATGGCTAATTCCCTTGTGAGATTAACAAATCTAGAAATAGTGCTTTATTCAAAAGCATGAAAAGAAGAAGGGCAAAAGGGCCACTTCTACAGTAGACCAACTGTACGTGCGGCGGTGACTGTTCTACAAGCCTCAAAATGGACAATAGGAAAAATGACTGACGCAACTAATAGCTTAAAGGGAAATTTCACTGATGGTTTTGTGTATGTGCAATCAGTGCTGATGAGTAAGGCAGTCTTTTGATGCAATGAAGTCCTTACTGTGTACTCTATCGACAGAGCAATCAGTGTTCTCCTGCTCAGTCTTCCCCACAGTGCCTACACCTATGAGAATACACTGCGTCTAAGCTTCTATATCATCGTCCAAAAAATCCTCTGTGCTAGTGCTAATACATCTATCACTCTATGCATGTTGCATGCATCATGCTCATACTGCAGTGTGTGTGTGCGTGCGTGTGGGGGCTGTATACATCTGGAGGAGAGAGCAAGAAGTTGTCTATGTACTTACATGCATCTTTGTTTCTGTGTGTGTATGTTTTTTTCTGTGTGTATATGTCTGTGTGTGTGTATGTTTCAATTTAGTGGAATTGTTGTTTTGGTTGTTGGTTTGTACAAGTTCAAGACATTGTTGCTTTTGTTGTTCCCATTGTTGCTCATTATACTTGCTCAGTTTCCTGCACACAAGTTCCCTGACCCACAACCAAGAGAAAAATGGCTTTTGTGCTTAAAACGTAAACTATGAATTTGCTGGTGAGAAGGCATGGCAGAGAAGTCATCTCCATCTATATGATTACTGATTTTGTTATATCCTGGAAACTTTTTGTGAAATACATCATGTTTTAGATATCTATTATCGCTTTTAATCACCTTGAAGGAATAGCTGTATTGTACCACAATTACCATGTGCTATACATGAATCTGGCAACTGATTTGTGCGTTCCGCCATGTAGCGGCGCCACCATTACTGCAGTGGCAAGTCGTAGTGAGTCAGAGTCTGCTGCTGCCTGCTGGCAGTGACAGCAGCATGGGTAGCTGGATTGATGACGTTAGGCAGTGACCCCCAGTTACTGATGAAGGTACCTTATATGGATGGCGACCTTAACATTATTCAAATTTTAAATATTAGTTAGATATTGTTTATGACAATAGCCAGAAATAAAGAATAGAGAAATAGAGAAAAAATTGACCACTTGACCATCCGCCACAGTTTAAGTGATGCAGTGCTGTGTAATATACTACTGTACTAGCTAGGTAGCATAATCAATCAAAAGTTGCATTTAATCATTACAGACCAGTTAGTAAATTTTTAAAAATACAAATTCATGTTGTTTTATAGGTATTCAATATTATTTCATTAATCATTTAGCATGTGATGAGCTCAAAATACCAATTACATGTCACTCATAGAGGGTCAAAATTTATTGGAAACAAAGTCCTTCCTGTTAATATTCTTGATCCACTTCTGGCGAACATCTTGGTCCTCTGCACGCCCAGGGACTCTATGTAAAGAGTATGGTCTCAGACAGGGGAACTCTTCATGAAGTAAAGGCTTGTGTATTTCACATTTAAGTTTGACACTACTTGTTGGAGCAGCCAAGACCTGCACAGGTTCTTCCTGAACTCCTAAACATCCTTGTCAAAATCAATGTTACTTAGAAAGTACAGATAAAAGTAGAAAACTGCACACTTTTTATGACAGCTTGCATTCAAATGTGTGCTTATTGTAGGGAGATGCCACTGCAGTAATGGCAACTTGTTTACTGCCGGTATTTCCCCGGATTCGCATATGATCCACTACACTTCCAGTGTTATAAAGTACCAAAGATTGCAGTGGGTTCATGGGTTGACAAGGCTAACACATGGGAATCCTCATACCATAAAACACATACTGGATACAATCAAATATTTAACTTGGAACATATATGATAATAATTCAGTTGCATACTTAACAAAGGTCTTAAACCACCTTAACAACCCTGAAACACATTGTTGAATTTTACAAGAAACCAATCCGAGCACAGTAAATCCAATATCACAATATTTAACCACACATTTTCAGCATCATATAACAAAAAATAGCAGCATTTCAATGATGATCATTGACAGTGTTCTATAAATCCATAACAACCCAAAAGGGCTGAACATCGTTATCAAGGGTTCAATTAATAACATTAATAGTTAGTCTCTAAAGTCCAGACACTGATAATCTCACATTTGTATATCACACTTTTCTTCCATTATCAGATTTCTCTGCCAATACAATAGTCTTGAATTTAACAGTCATCAACCCAAAATCAGACAGAGCCAATAACTCCAGCAGCTTCAGGCTTTGGAAATCTAGCAGCAATCAAACAACACATGAAGGACTTCAACCTTGGCAGCCAGCTGACAACTACTAAATCCAGCTACTAGAAAGTGCACATGCTGTTCATGCACCTTAATCCCTTATCCAGAATCAACAATTTTTTTCTTAAAAAAAAAATCTCAAATTTATTTTCAATTCTATGTGATCAATACCTCAAATATTCATATTCCCTCTACATTTATCTCAGATTAGGAATTTAGGAACACTTTATTTGTCATTTCACCTCATGCACATGAAATGAAATTAAATGAAATGCCATTTCCCCCAGCCCACAGCAGTGCAACATACAGACAAAAAAACATTCAAGAACTACAAGAACACACTCATTCAAACTAACACATATATCTAAACTAAACAAACAACAAAAAAAAAACACTGTCTAAGGGAATAAATGCCAGCCAGGATAACTGTCGGAACCACCGGTCTGCATGGGCTAGTAGTTAGCATAGCCTGCCCCGATTACGCGTCCTGTCAGACCGCCATCCATGTTTCCTCGCTGGGCGCAACTCCAGGCAGGGGCTGTGGTCCCTGTGGCAACCGAACGAAGCAGACCAAGACCTCCAGCCAATCCAGCACCAGCTCTCCCAGCCAGACACCCTTGACACACCTCACCGCACTCCACACGGCGACATCGAAAACACCACAGTCAACGCCAGGTGAGGCCGCCTCCAGACTGCCCTCAGTGTTATCGGAACTGCCGGTCTGCATGGGCTAGCAGTTAGCTTAGCCTGCCCCACTTCCGTGTCCTGTCAGACCACCCTCGGTGTTACCTCCTTGGGTGCAGCTCTGGGCAAGGCCGCAGTCCCTGAGCCGACAGCGCAGCAGACCAAGCTCTCACAGCCGATCCAACGCCAGCTCTCCCAGCCAACAAACAAAGACAAAAACTCAGATGCAGGCGTGGACAAAGACCCTGCATTGACGGTACAGGGTGAGGCCGCCACAAATGTGGATTCGCGCCGCCATCTTCCCACACCGGTACTGGGTGAGGCTGCTGCGAACATGAATTCGCGCCGCCAACTTCCCACACCGGAAGCCCACTTCTGGGTCATTCTCCAAACACCATTGAATTATCCTACATGCAACTCCACCATCTGTTTAATGGCATCTCAATGCATCTCTGCTAAAGGATACTTATTTCGTGATTTTTTTTTTCTTTTTTCTTTTTGCAATCATGAAAAAAAAACAAGTAGTAATCTGTCCTTGAATTAAGCAACTCTTCTGAAATATCTCCCTTCTTTACGATGGAAAATGCAAAAAGTAGCACTGAAAGATAATCTATATTTTTCCTGCTCACACAGTGTACTATCGTGTGGTGTGTGTGTGTAACAGAGTTGACCCTCCTGTGTGAAGGTTAATGCTTAAGTCAGATACCTTCAAGAGAGACAAGAGACTGGATTCTAATTTATAGACTGCAAAAGCCCCTAATGTGTCTCATTTGCACTTAGGGAAACAGCTGTGCATATTGTTCAAGATGGGCGAGGAAACTGTTCATGTTATATAGGCAGCATGAGGAAATAGCTCACGGTAAAACCTGCGGATGAAAGGCTGTTATGTGTTGTTATGTGATCAAGAATACCCAGGACCATTTAAAATGAAAGCGTTATTAAAAACGTTGCTGGAGGGAAAGGCAAATACAGTAGAAGCAGACACCTTTGTTCACTATTCCACCTGTCAGTGCCAAATGCTCTCACTAAAAATACTTTCGGGGAAGAGGGACGCATGAGCAAACCGCACTCTCAAAGCAGAATTAACAGATTTGCTGACCTTGAGGCAGAGAAATTTAGTAGTCGAACTTTTACAAATCCATTTGCAGCTGACGCACGGAGCGTGCCAGACTACTGACTGAATCGAACAGAATGAAGCAGAATGCAACAGCGAACTGAGGGCTAAGTCCTAATCTCTTGAGGCGGGAACATTTGCCTCTTTCATCCCAGACATGATACCACGGCTTCATTTTTCGGGCCACCCATCTGCTGAGCACATTCAGAGGCACCTATTTGTGCCATGAGCATGAATGCTGCAAGGAGGAGCAACAAAACACCCCTGGGTTTCTGCCCACACCATCTTTGCTCCTCTCCAAAATCAGCCACAGTCAGAGGACAATGGCTACATGTCATATAGACACTGACATTGTTTAATTTTTAGCCCGTGAGTCTGCCTATACATTACTTATTAGAGGAAACATGGTCAAGAAGTTGATTATCTTACCAAAAAAGTCTTGTGGTATAAATGAATATTGTGACAAAGTTCATTTTTGATTAGTTAAATGCCACACATGGCAAATGATGTCTGTGAAGAACATATGTTAGTGACACGGGACCTACGCAAAAGTGATGAGGAAAAATAACCATTTCTTTTCTTTCTTTTTTTTTTTGGACCACCCCCTCCCCCCTTTTCTCCCCAATTGTATCCAGCCAATTACCCCACTCTTCCGAGCCGTCTTGGTCGCCGCTCCACCCCCTCTGCTGATCCGGGGAGGGCTGCAGACTACCACATGCCTCCACCGATACATGTGGAGTCACCGGCCGCTTCTTTTCACCTGACAGTGGGGAGTTTCACCAGGGGGACGTAGTGTGTGGGAGGATCACGCTATCCCCCCCCCCCTCCCGAACAGGCACCCGGCCGACCAGAGGAGGCGCTAGTGCAGCAACCAGGACACACACCTACGTCCAGCTTCCCACCCACAGACACGGCCAATTGCGTCTGTAAGGACGCCCGACCAAGCCGGAGGTAACACAGGGATTCGAACTCGCAATCCCCATGCTGGTAGACAACGGAGTAGACCCCCACGCTACCTGGATGCACCATTTCATTTTAAAAAAAATATCAATTCACCATGCAGACCACACAGCCGTTCCTTCACACATTTAAAATTTGAATAAAATTTCAATCATTAATCACTCCATCAATCTTTACTTATACACCACTTGGAGGATATAAAAGTGCAATGCACTGAGGACAGATAAAACATTTTAAGGCTAAAGGGATATTTAAAAATGTCATAATTCGTTGGTTTGCCTTGTTGATAATAAACACAATATTTTTTTCCTTGCTCTCATGTTAATTGTGATTAGTCAGCATGGCCCTCACTACAGAGACTGAATGTTATACCTCTGGTTAGGGCACTGACGTAGTGTTAACCACTGCTCTGACAACCTTCCAGTGGCAAAGCCCGAGTTGTCAACAAGAGCAAGTTTAAAGTAAGTCCAAGTTGTCCATCTATAAGAGTCAACCATGTTCAAACAGAAACACGCCGTGATCCCAGCATTTTCACCCCCCCCCCACACTCACACACACACAAACCCCTTTTGTCTTTTTACCAAATCGCAATGCTAACATACACACAGCGATGTTGGGACAGCCATAAGTCCCCATGTGAAACAGCCTCTCCAGAGAGTGCTTATATTTATATCTGTTGTCAGTGCCGAGCTGGGGAGACTGGCTGCCTCGTAAATCTGACCATGCTTAGCAAGCACAAATTTCCCCCTCATTAGAGATCCACACCCTGTGCAGGGACCTGAAATACACCCCAGTGTCTAAGTCATTCCCATCCAACCAGTAGTAAAACGACCACGGTCAAGACACTGACAAACCGTAATTCATGACTGGCATGGGGTGAACCTTTCCTTTGCAGGAGCATTGCAAGTTTAAAAATCAAAGATTCCATGACAACAATCAGGTAAACACAACAGGACAGCGCGTCTGCCTTTGACGAGACATTTCCAGCAGACTTCTCGATCCTGACCATCATTCGGCAGTGACAAATGTTTGTCTGTGCATCCAGTTTCTGTCCCCCCCCCCTTTTTTTCTCCCCAATTGTACCCGTCCAATTACCCCACTCTTCCGAGCCGTCCCGGTCGCTGCTCCACCCCCTCTGCTGATCTGGGGAGGGCTGCAGACTACCACGTGCCTCCTCCGATACACATGGAGTCACCAGCCGCTTCTTTTCACCTGATAGTGAGGAGTTTCACCAGGGGGACGTAGTGTGTGGGAGGATCACACTATTCCCCCCAGTTCCCCCTCCCCCCATCCCGAACAGGCACCCCGACTGACCAGAGGGGGTGCTAGTGCAGCGACCAGGACACATACCCACATCCGGCTTCCCACCCGCAGACACGGCCAATTGTGTCCGTCAGGACACCCGACCAAGCCGGAGGTAACACGGGGATTCGAACTGGCGATCCCCAAGTTGGTAGACAACGGAACAGACCGCTACGCTACCCGGACACGTGCATTCCGTTTCTTCACAAAGTCTCAGCTTCATACTGCATACTTAATTTTAAACACACACAGGGTTTGTGCGAGTCGTAGTAGTGTGATATACAATTAACTGTTGCATCCCCTTCTGGTTGTATCCCGCGCTAGTATTGCCCGGTGGGTGGATACTCCCTATCTTTAAAGACATAACTAGAGCCATGGGGAGGTCTGCTATAAAACAGGCTCAAACTGTCTCCCCCTCTCTACCTCCCACACTAAGCCTTAGCCTTTCACTCAAGCTTCACTCTCTCCTCTCAGGGGGAACATGTCGTATGTCAGAGACAGCAGGTGTGAAGTGAGATTAGAAAGCAGAGCAAGAGGGGGAGGGGAAGGATAAAAGAAGGATAATGGGTAGAGGGGAAGAAAAACACAGGGATAGTGTTGACTGTGTGTGTGTGTGCGTGCCCGCTGTGTTTGTGTGTGCGCATTTGACTATGTATGCAAATATAATGTAAGTCAGTTCTTTATGCTTTCAGCTGTGCACATACACAGCTAATAGCCTTTGTTCCTCCTCTGAGAATCTGACTTGAGCTTGTGTCGGTAGTCGGTAGACAGTCCTGTCCAACGGACAGCTTGGTGGCTGGCATCGGTAAATGAAGTAAGCTCCCAGGCCAACCACTCCTCAGAGCAGCAATTATCTCTCAGCCTCAGCCCTGCACTGTGAGCCTGCATGAGAATCAGCCCAGGGCCGCACCTCAGCGCCTGGCAATGTCACTGTGGAAAGCCAGACCCACACACACACACACACACACACACACACACACACACACACACACACACACACACACACACACACACACACACACACACACACACACACACACACACCAGTGTTCCACTTTCCTGAAACCGACTTCATGGATAAGCTAACTGTAGGGTAATGGCCTCTTGTCAGCACAGGTTGAGACTGGGAACTGTCTACATTCAAGACAATTTGACTGACTACAGGGTGACATGTGTGGCCCGAGGCCAACCACGGGAACAGGTAGATGTTTCATTAGCAGGGCTATACAGATGCAAAGCTGCCAGACATGGCAAGCGTCAATATACGGATTTACAGTAAAGATGAGGCGCAGTGACTAAGTGAGTGGAAACAACTGGGGAGATCTTCGAAAAACTCACCCCCAACCAAGTGAGTTGGAAGACAATCATCGATGGCCTATGCTCCCTAGAGGAGCCCAAGGGCTTAGGTAAGTCTAGATAAGTGAGGCGTTCTCACTGTCATTTGATTGTTTGATTGATTGAGAGACAGCTGGATTTGAATAGTCAGACTATAGCAGCTTTAATTTCTGCTCTTCAGCACGTAAGAAAAAACATTTACTTGCAGAGATTTTGGCTCATATTCGTGTTGGCTCATACAAATAACAACATTATCACTCAAATATTTAAACTGATGGACATAAAACTTTCATGAATTAAATGGCTACACACAAAGAGGGAAACTGTGGCCTGAGACATGGATTACAGATATGCATAAAAAAAGAAAAACCTGCACTCAGCATTACCCTGCATGTTTGTTTGCTTGCCTAGCTCATCAATTGGTATGTGTTCCTTGCAAACAATAATTCAAAAAAATATCGCCCCCGCCAATTGAATTTGCTTGATTTTTCTGCCCATTGCCCCAGAGGTAAAAATCTGCAAACATTTCCACAGCTGCGGTTTTTTCCTCCATTTACACGCAGCTAACACTTCCAACTCAACTATTTGTTTGAGTGCCAGCTATTTGGCTCTACTGCTCAAACTAAGTTCTCCCCACAGGGACGAGCAAACAAAAGTTATCCCACTTTTGTCATGGCATTTTACCAAAGGACACAGGTACGTGGTACCATCAATGAGTAAGGGAGCCCTTAACTCGGTCAATAGACCAATGTTCACTGAACTTTCCTCTAGAAAACTCACAGAATGTACAGAAGCTGAATTGGGAGTTTTTGCAGACAAAGTAACCAAGGACTTGTTTATTTAGGCAAGCCAGTCACTTCTGGGAACAGCCGTTCAGTAGAACAGATCATCACTTCTCAGTAAACCAGACAAGCTAGCATCATATATGCAAATCTGGTTACACCTCACCTATTTTAAAGCGGCTTTGCCATAACAGCAATATAAAGCAAATAGTTCGGCACTATAGAAAGAGGAGAATACTCGAGATTTGGGTGGGTTTGGCTAGACAAAAGTGAGGCAATGAAGACACAACAGAGAGATAATTGCAAGTATTTGCAGTGGAAAATAAATGCACAGAAAAGGCCTAACAATAGAAAAAAATGGAATGTCCTTCTTTGTCAAACAAGGAAGCGCCTCGGGCCGAAGCGAGACGGAATTCCTTTGTCTTTGTTTTGCTTCCCCTCTCGTTTTGTCTCAGCCGGCTTCATTGTTGTTGCTATATACTGTGTGGATGGAGATGACAGGGAAAGGACACTTAGCACACAGTTACACACATAGCAACCCTTGCCTTTCTGTGTGCTGTGCTAATATTTACACTGCCAGAACGAACACTGCCACTATTGAGTTTGGCCATTCAAAATAATGTTTGACTAGCATTAGAACAACAGTGAGGGAACACAGTCTGTGCTATAGGTCCCCTCAGGTTAAAGCCTAAATGAAAAAAAAAAAGACTGTCGGCAGGGGTGGGGATGCTGATAACCATCTTTTCACACAAACTTAAAAAAAACAGCAGGTGTCAGGTGGGTAAATTTGCTTTTCTATTCCATATTTAAGAATATGCTATCAGTTTCTTTTTGTAGATAATGTATTTTTTTTACTCAATATATGACAACAATAAGTTGTCTGATCGGGCTGCATATCTGGACCAAAACTGCCATCGGGACCACAGCATATTCCACTGCTTATAGGAAAAAGAGCCGAATCGGTGATTGGAAAGCAGCTCAGATTAATTATCTGGTTTAGCACTCTATCTTAGTGCCAGTGTGAGAGTTTGCGAAACATCCTGATGTAAGAGGAATTGCTTTGACTCTGTCAAACATTAGCCCGAATTTGTGTTTGTTCTGATAAGTGTTTACAGTCTTTGATAGCCAACAGGTAGGATTGGCTGTCCATAGGTCTGTCATCATCACTACTAAAGCGGACCATAAAAGAATAGAGAAAAAAAAAGTTAATCAGTGCCCCGTACTCCACTAAAGAGAATTGGCTGAGACAGCATGTACTCTGCTGGGTTATTACCCTTGAGCAAGCTGGTAAAAAAAAAGAAAAAGAGAGAAAGAAAAAAAAAGCCAGTTCATTTGTCAATAGCCTCCATTTACAAGTAGAGCTATGTATCTATGTATGAGAGAGAGAGCGACAAACAGATCTGAAAGATGGAAAGATCAGGGAGATAGGGTAGTATGTTTGTAATATAGATGTTGTTGAGATCAGAGGGGTGTGTCTGTGTATGAATATGTACCTTTGAACCTGTGGATTATACACCAATATCCTCAACAGGCATCTTTCATGGGTTGCACTGCCATCTTCTGGTCATAAATATTTCCTCCTTTTGCAGGAATGTGTTACTTAGTTATGTTTTTATTTTTACTTCACTGTTTTGTGTAAATAGAAATACGGCAACTTAAAACATCCTAATATCATCCATCCAGAGCCAGGACTTTGGTCAGTCACTCTTGCACGCTATTCTATGCATATTGAATTGCGTAAGAAAAACATAGCATACAGTATTAGAATCAGAACTAGCTTTTATTTGCAGAGTAGTTCCATGCATGCTAGAAATGTGTGTTGACATTGTGGTTGTAGCTGCAGAGGAAGTCTGGGGTTTTCAGCAGTGCACTGGCCTACAAGATAATGTTCTGGAGTAGAAGCTGTATGAGATACACATGTGGCATGTTTTTGTACCTGACATGATAAATTCTAAAGTCTCAAGGATTGGAATTGCCAGATAAAGCCTGGACAGTGACAATGATGGCATTGTTTAATATCCCTCCTGCACCTGCTGATGCAAATGCCTTGTTTGCTTTAACATAGTGCACAACACAACAGGCAGCATTTCATTATTACCAGGGTCCCTTTTTTTAAGACAATGCCACCTCACCTCCTGACTGTTTCCAATGAGCCACTGCCAATAAAGTGTTAGACAAATATTAGCTTTGGCAGGACATGGCAGCCTATCAGATCAGTGAAAGTCATCGGCCCCACTGAATGGTTTACAGATCCAACTGCTGAGGAGAAAAAAATGGAGAAGTTTGAAGGGCACAGGGGGGAAGGGGAGATATTGTGGGGCTATTTTTCATTAGAATCTACCGGGTTTCTCGGTAAACACACATAATGGGGAACAAACACGGGTATAAAGAGGAGGTTTCTCCAGGTGTTAGCTAAGCAAACAAGGCTCTAAAGAATCTGGCTGGCTATTCCACGAAAAAATTTCATAACGCATGCACACATCCCCTTGTTGGCCTACGTTTAATCTGATGCTGTTGCTGACATGGCAGTTTAAAATGGCTTCTCCCTTTTGGAGCTCATCGCCATAGGAAAAATAAAAAACAGCACTTTTTTTTTTTACGGTCTGAAGGACCCGATGATCTTCTGCTTAAGATCTAGTGTCTATCTGAAAAAGCTCACTATTGGTAAACGGTGCTAATGTACGAGTTCACCAAACTGGAACACATTCTAAAGCTACTCTAGTATTTAAACACGATAACCTAGATTTACTTTTCTGACCTATTTTCTACTCCAGCTCCAGTAACAAATATGTAAGCATGTGGGCACCCCGGTGACTCACCTGGTAGAGCACATACCACATAAGGCTGAGTTCTTACCGCAGCAGCCTGGGTTCGAATCCGGCCCGAGCCCTTTGCTGCATGTCATCCCCTCTCTCTCCCCTGCCTTTCCTGTTTCTCTCTCTACTGTCGCTGTCTAATAAGGGCGGAAAATGCCAAAAAAAAAACCTAAACAAAAACAAACTAAAGTTAAAGCATCTGAACTTGGCAGTTATATCATTGTGAATAATTCATTTATGATATGGGTTTAATATGAGATTTTTAATATTTACATCCCTGACTGATGTGGGCATATGCTTTTATCATGTTGCAAGTGTGCATTCAGTTGAGAGAAAACCAATTATGTCTCTTTTGAAAAGCCACTTGGACAGCTCTTACTGACAGTCTATGAGTAGCCCCACTCATACATGACTCATTTCTAGTCTTCATTTTCTTCCTGCTACTGGAAAAAGCACCTCTTTTGACCGCTGCTGCCAGTTCTTTGGCCAATTATACCCCGGTCCCAGACTCTTCACACCCTTATCTTCTCTATCACAAGTCACCCCAGTTCCTAATAACCCTATGTGTTAACAGCCGGGGTCTGGGAATAGTTCATTCCACTGGAAAAACGAATGGGTGTTTTCACAGAAAGATGACATTGAGGTGAGCAAGATAAAGAACAGTGCCTGCGAGAAAGTCATTACCTTTCAGTGATGACCTCACAGACGCATATCATGCCACAGTCTTCGCACACTTGTGAGTGAAATGGACTAGAGTAATGTACAGATATTTTATAATGCAACAAGGACCCATGAACAAAACAAGCAACAACCATACAGTACTGGCAGTATAGGTTTGGAGAGAAAAAAGCTGGAGGATGTTAATATTGTGCTATTTTTGATTTTGTTTTTGATTTTGAGACACTTTATTGATCCGCGTAGGGGAATTCTGCTCTGCATTTAACCCATCCTAGCTGTGTAGCTAGGATCAGTGGGCAGCCGTCGTGCAGCACCCGGGGACGAACTCCAGTTTGTCTTGCCACGCCTCGGTCAAGGGCACAGACAGGAGTATTAACTCTAACATGCATGTCCTTATTTGATGGTGGGAGAAACTGGAGCACCCGGAGCAGCCCCACCGCAGACACAGGGAAAACATGCAAACTCCACACAGAGGACGACCTGGGATGACCCCCAAGGTTGGACAACCCCGGGGTTTGAACCCAGGACCTTCTTGCTGTGAGGCGACAGCACTAACCACAGCGCCACCATGCTATTCTCTTATACCTACCAACCATCAACATTGCCCCCTAGAAAATACAGATTGTGATTAACTGTAGATGGAGACAGAGTGTGAAATCAGCAATAGGGATGCAATGCAATGTTCAATCAAATCTGGACAGCTGTGGAAGTCTCACACAACTCAAGCATGTCTCTCAAGAAACTTTAACATTGTCAGTTCATAAATTAAGTTAAGCTCATTGGTTGTGTTTTCTCTGACATTTTCTGCAAATTCCTGCTTGGGTGTATTCGGTTAGCTACTGGCAAATAAGACTCAAAAAGTATACTTTCTAGGAAGAATGTGGAGGTGGGAGTGATAGGGCAGGTTAAGAAATCCCCATGACTTGCAACCTAGAATAACACCAGGCCAAGGGGGAAAAAAAACAGGAATCACCGAGAACCAACTGCATCTGATATTTCATACGTAGTGGTGAAAATTCATTGATGGGTTATGTTGCAAAGAGGATACGAAGACCTAATTAGGAAAATCAGGAGCATTGAAACTGCAGCCTCCTGGAAAACCACGATTTACTAATTCTACAATAAACTGTGAACCTGCACTTGTGAACTGGATAGACTGAGCTGGCATTTGAACTCCTTATACTCTCAGCAAGGCCAGCATACCAGAACACTTTTGTCTGAATGAGCCTCGTCCATTTGTACTCACACTGTTTTCTGCACCAGGGACAGTGAATGACCACCAGACATTCACTAGTGAAAGCCAGGGAGATTCAGTAAAACCTATAACTTTAACTATGACATTTACAGTTTGCTTGGCTGATCAAACATTGACACATACTTTTTCCAAGGAACGGAAAAAAAACAACTTTTTCAGTCAATGGACACAGATCTAAGGCTCCTCCCAAAGTAGGTGATATTGACAGTTAATAGGGGCAAAGGGTGCAGAGGGCCTCTATTTGCAGTTGCTCCCAAGAGGTGAGTTAAAGATTAATATCTGCAATATAAACCTGGCTGTCACTTGCTCGGTCCTGCTGGCAATGTCCCTGTTATCTCTGCCAACAGACTGAAGGTACTGCCCCACGCTGTGAGACTAAGTGGCTTCAAAGACAGACTGGGGGGCAAAGGAGACATAAAGGGACTCGACAGATATAGGGATATAAAAATTACCAATGCACCACTCTCAGATGACTGTTACTACGTGGTGAAGCAATTAATACAAAATGCTATATACAGGAATCTGTGTGTGTGTGTGTGTGTGTGTGTGTGTGTGTGTGTGTGTGTCTAGCCTATACCTGCCTCTATCTGAAGATATGAAAACCATAGGGTCCTTAAACATTTCATCATCTTGATCATTTTAAATCTTATAATATCACATCACAATATGAGACATCTTGGTCATAATCATGGTTGAGAGAATATGAAATGAAAAAAAATCTTTCTTTTGTAAAACTGATTGCTCATGTGGTCACGCCTCTTGACATCAGATTAATATCTCTGGGTTTCAATGGTATGTTTATGCGCAGGCTAATAATCCGATCCTAAACCAATAAAGTCATCACTCCGGCTTTAGTATCAGTCATGTATATAAGCCTTTATCTGATTACTTAATCAGGGTGAGGTGAATGTAGGAGTAAGCATAACACAAGTTATCGTGCATTTTGCTCAGTCTTTTGGTTTATTGGTGCATGTGGGCTTGGTGACCAGACGCAGTAAACCAGATTCTGATTGTACAGTACAAACACAACACAGCTATTAGAGCCAGTAATCTCGGCTAACAGCTCCATCTCAGACAAGATGGAAAATAGGAGCACTCACGTTATGGTGTTCTGCAATAATGTGTGAAGAACAAATGAACACAGAGACAGGTGAAGAAAATGATCCAGTGTGCTTGCTTGTGGACTGCCACTTCCCTGATCAGGCATTGACAAGAACAGGAAGTGTTTGAAACGGTGACGTGCCTTTGATCAATACATGCAAGTATTGGAAAAATGGTGCCATTTGAATCATGCACTGTACATGTTTTATTTATTTATTTACCCCCCCTTTCCCTCCAATTGTACTTAGCCAATTACCCCACTCTTCTGAGCTGTCCCAGTCACTGCTCCACCCCCTCTGCCGATCCGGGGAGGGCTGCAGACTACCAAATGCCTCCTCTGATACATGTGGAGTCACTAGCCGCTTCTTTTCACCTGACAGTGAAGAGTTTCACCAGGGGGAAATAGCACGTGGGAGGATCACACTATTCCCCCCAGTTCCCCCTCCTCTGTGAACAGGTGCCCCAACCGACCAGAGGAGGTGCTAGTGCAGCAACCAGGACACATACCCACATCCAGCTTCCCACCCGCAGACACGGCCAATTGTGTCTGTAGGGATGCCCGACCAAGCCGGAGGTAACATGGGGATTCGATCCAGCGATCCCTGTGTTGGTAGGCAACGGAATAGACCGCTATGCCACCTGGAAATCCCACATTGTACATGTTTTAATCACCTAAACTGATTACTTTCAGTATTCAGGGTATTGGTTTGTATGTAAACATACTCAATGAATAATGCTTATACACATTGGGCCTTGGTCCACATTGTGACGAGTATTCAGAGAAGTGAATAAAGAAGCTAAATTGGAAGTGAGGTGTCTCTCAGAGGTAAGAGCCAGGGGGTTTGACCCAACATTTCATGATAGTTATCGCGACCTTTGGATTCCGTCGGCAAAAGTCCTTGATTCACCCGAAACAATGGAAACCCATTACGGAATCAGATTTGCTGTGAGCTCTTCCAGCTGGTTTAAATTTGGGACGGCTGTGACTCACAAAGCATGTCTGTCTGTCGGACACCTCCAACTTAAACAACAACAAAGTGTTAAACACATAAAGTAGTCAGCAGATTACAGGAACATCAGCCATGAGAAAGTCATGTGCGCCTTCCTACTGACTCATTCACCCAAAACATCATGTCGCTCCAAAGTAAATAAAAAAAGCCAATAACAAAGTCTTCGTTTAAAAGAACACTATATAAATGAATGTTCTCCAATTGTTTTTCTTTCTGAAAATGATTCTGTTTTGAAACTCTTTTAATTATATTTTGAATTATAACTACATGCATCTTTCCTTCCGTACTCTATTACATTTTTGTGTCTCCTTCATGTTCATTTGTTGCTCATGTTTTTTTAATCTATCTTGTAAAGTGCTTTGTAATGTTGATACATGTTGATAAGTGCTATATAAATGAAGACTATATGGCCACTTCTATCCTCATGCTTTATCATGGCATCTTTATATAAATAATTGGTTATAACCACTGTAACATCTCCTTGCCCCCCCCCCTTTATCTTTTCATCCAACTTCCTCGCTGAGGTTGCTCTAAACTAGTCATAAAATGCCGTCGTTTATCACTGACCCTGCACATGGCGTTGGGCTTTTATCAGCTCTACTAAAACAAACAGGGGCTATCATAATTTTCTTTTAGGATGTGATAAATAAGTGACTTATTCCATGATTGAAGTGTTGTTGATTCTCTGGCCGTTTTTTTTATACAGTCACAAAGCTACGTCAAAGACTACAGATGCCACACATGGGGGGTAACAGTGTACTTAAGTATTGAGTTTCTTCCAGTTGCCATAGCTTTGCTACTTGCAGATAAGAAAAACACTTGATAGTCAGTATCACTAAGTTAACCAAAGATATGGTTAGTTTCAGTCTTTGGAAAAATTTGCAAGCGGCAATCCCAGTTGCTTATTATTATCATCATCATTATCATTGTCATTATTAATAATAATTATTACCAATTACTTTCAGTCTATGCTTGCAAAGCACCTGGGCAAATGAATAATTCTGGGTAATACTTTTTTTCCCCCCTTTTTCTCCCCAATTGTATCTGGCCAATTACCCCACTCTTTTTAGCCATCCCGGTCACTGCTCCACCCCCTCTGCTGATCAAGGGAGGGCTGTAGACTACCACATGCCTCCTCTGATACATGTGGAGTCACCAGCTGCTTTTTTTCACCTGACAATGAGGAGTTTTCCAGGGGGATGTAGCGTGTGAGAGGATCACACTATTCCCCCCAGTTCCCCCTCCCCCCCGAACAGGCCCCCGACCGACCAGAGGAGGCACTAGTGCAGTGACCAGGACACATACCCACATCCGGCTTCCCACCCGCAGACACGGCCAATTGTGTCTGTCGAGACACCCAACCAAGCCGGAGGTAACACGGGGATTCAAACCGGCGATCCTCGTGTTGGTAGCCAATGGAATAGACCAATATGCTACCTGGACGCCCCGATTCTGGGTAATTCTGAGGACGGGTTCCCAGAAACTCCTGTCGTTGCCGGTCAAGTTCTGCACTTTTCTGAACACATTGCATAAAGCCTTTGAAACCCTATGTGGCTGTTTTCGCAATATAAGAATAGGTCAAAACAGGGCAAAAAATTTGGTTGTGTTGCTGAAATAAGACATTTTGGGAGGGACTCTTTGCCAGCAGATGGGAAAAGGTGAGCAGCTTGGTGGGATCAGACATCTCTCTGTTCAGTGGGGGCAGTAACAGCCATACTTTTTTTTTCTCTTTTGCATGACTGACGTGTCTGTTGGCAAAACTACTTTGACACGTAAGTAATCTGGACTGCGTGCCTATGGTAGAGTTCAACCAGAAGGGGTGTAAAGTTGGCAAATTTATTTGGATTCTATATTTGTACAAAAATGTTGAGATTTCATCCAGTACTGGTGTCTTTGATTGAAACAAAGCCATACATTTTTTTATTGAAAAAAAAAGTTTTTTTTAAAATGTGCAGTTACTCATTAATATGGTGATATTCCAGCAGGACTGGGTGTAGCAAAGCAATGGCGCCTTCCATGAATAATGGCAGTAGGTGCCAAAGGGAATTTAACAAAGCAATATTCATGACTACAGTGTCCAAAGAATATTTGCTAATGGTATGGGACTGCTATAGCTTAGTTAAAACCGGACAATCCTGTCAAGTAAAGGGAGGCTGGGAGTTTAAAACCCAAATGAGAGAGAGAGAGAGAGAGAGAGAGAGAGAGAGAGAGAGAGAGAGAGAGAGAGAGAGAGAGAGAGAGAGAGAGAGAGAGAGAGAGAGAGAGAGAGAGAGAGAGAGCGCGAGAGAGAGAGAGAGAGAGAGAGAGAGAGAGAGAGAGAGAGAGAGAGAGAGAGAGAGAGAGAGAGAGAGAGAGAACACCGAGCATGCTAGACCCTAATGAGTGTGGGTGGATGGAGATCAGACCCAACACACTGTCATCACAAAGACAACCACAGCCAGTAAAAAGTCAGCCTGGGATTCACAGAGCCTTAGTAAAACCACACCACTGACAGCTGCAGATAGTGAAGGCCATGCCAGGAACACAAGGAAAACATCCAACCCACTTTGGCTGAGAGCGTTTATCCCTCAACAATGCTTTCCAATATTTTCTGTGGAAGCAAAACCCAGCGCTTTCATTGTTCTTGGCAGGGACCGTCACGCGCTGGTTGGTGTTGACGAGGAAGCGACTTAACAGCAATCACTTGCAAATGTATTTGTCTTTTATAGCTCATGATTGCCATTGTTTTCTGCCAAGACTGGAACCAGGGATTGCGGGCTGAGGCGGTTATTTTGGACTGCCAGAGCACAATAACTTAGTCCCATCTCTCACCTGTCTGCTCTCTAATATGGTGGGAGGAGGGTGGTTTGCCACTGCGTGACAATGAGCCATTTCACAGTTTAGTGTGCTTTACAGCTAGGCAAGCATTACTCCTAGACAGGGCAATAGGATGACGAATGGGCCCTGCTAGTGGGGGGAAAAAAATCAGATTAACGCATTCCTCTACTCTGTGTATGAACATACATAGAGATCCCCTTCTAGGACGGATCAAGGCGAAGGCCTACTGTAATCTATTTATAGTATTTGTAATGTTTGTCTTGTTGAAGATGGTACAGCCTTGCTCCGTCGCAGCATTCCCGAATGGGATTTTGCACAGTAGACTCGGAACGTACGGATGTGAGCCGAGGACTGCGCCACAAGGCTGTGCATTCTGAAACAGTTTCTATTTCACACAACCAAAATGACAGAGTGTAAACCATAGCACATTGGGAAATGTGAGGATTTTGGCTACTGAAGGTTTTAGTATAAGTTAGAGAATGGAAAATACTGTCTTAGTTTGCAGTTCTCCCGTTATGGATAGCGTCCATTTCACATTAAGGTTATTCTACCTTAAGAAAAGTCGTTTATCATTGCTGGCTGCTATGCCTACCCCGCCATCATATCAATATTCATAAACAATTTTGTAACAGATAAGGGTCAAAAGAAATTAAATCTACGCACAGAAAAGCAAAATACACCCGGTCCAGCAAGCCTCTCTCCGCTTCTTATGCTAAATGACAATGCTTTAATTGCCAGAGCTCATCTGCATCTCAATGTCCCCCTGCTCCAACATATTAGCTCCCATACAGCCCTGACATATTGAGATGTAGTGCAAAGAACTGTGCTCTGGGCACTGGGCGATGTGCAGCTAATGCACTTTGCTAATGTATTATTTAGAAAGTGGTGCAGCTAATTGAGTTTTAATGTCAGTGGCCGCTCTCCTGCGTACGTTTGACCGAGCTCTAGGGGAAGCTTAGATGTTGATAGATGATAGCTGCCCGCTTGTGGAGGCTCCAAAGGTCACAGACGAGTCTGGGCCAACCGCCATGACCTAAGCTGGTTTTAAAGGAAACTCGTCTGCTTTTTTCACACCTCTGCACCTCTCTCACAGCTTTGTTTTATCTGCTGAGGTTGTGAAACTAACTCGCTTCATTACTTGATTAAGTAAAATGTGGAATATAAAAGAGATAAATATAAAATATACATAAAATAGATAAAAAATGTTAAATTCACCAAAAAATGTTGGTTCAGGCATAAGAAAGTTCTCAAGAGCAAAGCTCATGTAACATAAACCAGCCAAGAATCACAATTCCCATTATGCCTAAAGGGACTTAAAGGAGAAAAGCAATCCTAACAATGACATCAGCAAACACAACATGGACATGGACCTTGAGGGACATTGTTCCTCTCTGCTTCTCTACAGAAGAAAATACAATGACACTAAGTGACTGACAGCTACACTAGGAACAGGTTTAGAATACCAAAAGGCGTGTAAATTTGAAATTTGAATATACTTCCTGCATAAGCATGCACAAATCTGCATTTTAAATGGCAGGGGCGCTATGTGCTACAGTTCTGTGGAAATCATTAGCTACACACTTCCTTGCAATCATTTCTCAAGTCCACCCCACACGGTGGGTATGATAGGAAGGCACAGTGAAAGGCTCAAGTCTTTATGAGAATCACTCACCCAGAGCACAAGATAAAGCATAGCAATAATTCATTTCAAAAAATCCTAACCGGTTAATTAACATTGTGAATTCAACCAGAAAGTCAGTATTCCTCTGACAAGTTTAATTGCATTGATGTGTGCACTACAATTTAACGGCTCAAACAGAGAGCTTCTTTGACTCCCGTAAACGACGGTGTTTCCTCACCTCAAAGGCTCTAAATTGGTTCTTTTTTTTTTTTATTTAAAAGCATAATCAAGTTCGGCTTTACCTGAGCTTAGTTGTTGATTTAATAGACTTAAATGCGTTTTCCTCCCAATGTTAATTATGAAGCACTGAATTAAATTTGCCACTGTGCTGATTACTCATTTATAAAAACATCTTCCGCTACGTAATATGATTATTTGGTTGGACTGAGCACCGGCCAAATCGCACGGTGCGTTTAAGCTAGCTGTTGAGTTAAAATGGTACCTGGGAGAGAACATCCTCCTAGCCTGCACTTATTTAAGTTTGGCCAAACCAAGGGTCCAACACAAGTCAAACACCTGGTCTTCACTAAAAAGGATAAACTGATGAAGGTTAATATGCAAATAAAATTGTCTTTAGAACGCTCAAAAAAAAAAGAAAGAAAGAAATGCTGCACTTGCATAGTAAACGCTACAAAAGACCCAGTGTATCTTTACCCTGGTTATCACTTACGAGGGTAAATGAGGGTAATTTGATGCATTCAGAATGAAAACAACAAACCAAATAACTTCCTAATATTCTGCAGACCTGAGTCATTTTTCAAAAGTAAAAAAGCTTGGCAATTTCTGCGTGCACTTTTTCGAAAAACTCATCTGCTCTACCGAAGGATCTATAGGAGGCAGAAGCTCTGCTATTCTGTGTTCTTGTGACAGCCACCTAAAATTAGATTTCAATCTCCTCTTCATCACCCTTATTCACACAATATCTCTCTGCTAAATAGAGCTCTATCTATCTCTCTTTGACAGGCTTTTTTTAGATCACAGTTTTATAATACTTTTAATGTTGTGAAGCCCTGCTCACAAAGGCCTCTGTGGCGCTGAGAGAAAGTGATTATATTATGGCGTGGCTCATCAAACACTACATGGTCAAAAAGCAGAGCACTCAATATCTCAGACAAGTGAGTTTAATGGCTGCCAGTGCTTGACCTTCTCCACAGGGCCTCCATGTTAGTCACTCTCCAGCAATTTCAAATTGAAACAGAGCCACAGCTGCTGCAGACTACGGAAGGAGAGAGCGAGGTGAGGGGAGAGAGAAAGAAAGAAGAGAGGGAAAGAAACAAAGGCGGAAATACAATCGAAAAAGATGTTATGCCCTCCCTTATGGCCCTCTTCTCTGCTCTGTATCTTGTATGGTTGGCTGACTTGGGACTGGGTGTCCCAACGGGATAATGTTGGTGTGACGGTGTCTCAGGGAGCGTTTCACAGTACAGTGTTTGTGGATGTGAAAGGGAGGGGGGGGACTGCAGACCACCCCACCCGGGGCTTTTCTGAAGGCTCTGTCAACCATGGCGAGGCCCTGCACTGAGACTTTTCTTTATCAGAGGGCACGGGTGTTGCTGAAGATTGGGCTTTGATGTTCACACAGTGACGGCGCATTAGAGCGCAACAGCAGGTGAAAATAATCCATCTTCTTCCCTGTGATTTATGGATGTAATTCCACTGGTTCGACACCAGCAAAAGTAGCATTCTTGGAGCAATGTGGGGGTAACAAACTTTGGAGGAGGACCAGAAAAATAAAAATGTCAACAAAGTGTACTGGTTATTTGGCAGTGTAGTATATAAGGTTTTAGACTACCATGGCAGAGCAAATGACATTTAAAGTGTGGCCCGATGAAACTGATCACTTCTGAAATGTGTCGTTCTCTCTTAAAAAACATTAACACGGTCACCTTTACACAGGTTCAGATCGTTTACAGCTGAACCTCCATTTGTATCTCATCATACTTGCAACCTCTCCACCATCAGTGACCTCCCATTACCCTCATCCACTTTCATTAGTGCCCTTTCATTCATAAGAGAATCCATCGACAATTATAATTATGGGAATTGATTGAACCCATCCCTCAAGTTGCAGCGCTGGCTCCTGAAACATTTGGTGGGTTCTGTAAATGGAGCAATTAAGAGAATTGACTGTACAAGCCCCATTAACAAAGCCTGCTTGCTTGGAGCAGTGATTAGATTAATTCTCATAATGGAGAAGCCGTTGTTCTCCCATTGTTCTCTATGTCCCAATTCTCATTGCCTCCTCCCTTCAGGTGTGCCAGTCATATCCCGTGTTGATGGCGCCATAGTAGATTGGGAATGTTGTGTGTCATTGCACAGGGCAGGCTGAAGGACAGTGGTGTAACATAAATGGCGATAAGGAGAGTGATAAATTTGAGAGGAGGAAAATTGCCTTGTGTTTTCTTTCAAAAAGTAAATATTTCATCAATGCTAACCTAAACATTGTATAAAAAATGTTTTTTAAAAAAGTCCAGTATGTTGCCCTCTGCTGGAATATGTCTACAACTGACTTTGTTCGCACCAATTTATCCATCCATCCATTATCCAAACTGCTTATCCTGCTCTCAGGGTCGTGGGGATGCTAGAGCCTATCCCACCAGCAGTCATTGGGTGGCAGGCGGGGAGACACCCTGGACAGGCCGCCAGGCCATCACAGGGCCTGATTATTTTTTACTGATTTATTCATTTGAAATATCTTTTCAGTCAAGATTCTTTTTTCTGCTCTATTTGTACAAGTGTAAAGCTATAAAAAGCAACTGCACAGGCAGTTTGGAGTTGTTTGCTGCTGTTTGCACATAGCATAACATGTCTTGATGCATGCTTAATTATGTACAGATGAACTGATTCAACTTTCTGGGGCATATATGATACGATTCTCATATTTATTTATTTTTCTTAATTATTATGCTTACCATCAACATGTTCCTAGTACTCTAGTGTTCGTGTGTCTCTACTACGCCATGTTTGCAGCACTTTTATACTCTAAAAACAATTCAAATGTTGGAACATTTAAATTTCATCTAATATAATCTAATCTAAAACATGAATTTAAATACCTAAACAGATGAAACAAACTTGTATTACCCATTTAAATTGATTGATATTGAAGTGTCAATTGTCCTGTAAGTATTAGATGACTTTTTTTTTCCAATTCTGGGCACTTCTTTTTCAATATAAGAAAATATTCAAAATTTAGATAGCAAAATTAATTGGTATATAGACAACTGAAGTGTGAGACGTATTTTCCACTCAAATTAGAGAGTCCGATTCCTTTGCCTTGCCAGACTAATGTACGGAGCTAGGGAAATGACATCAAATCAAATCAAATCAATTTTATTTGTATAGCCCAATATCACAAATTACAAATTTGCGTCAGTGGGCTTAACAGCAACACAACATCCTGTCCTTAGACCCTCTCATCGGATAAGGAACAACTCCCTAAAAAAAAATGTTTATAAAGCACCCACAAAAAAATGTTTATAAAGCACTCACATGCGTACTTTATAAAAAATGTTTTGTCCACGTCACCTCCCGAGCTGCGTACTAATGGGATAATGAATAGCGGTATACAATCACTGCCTCATACTCTGTCTAACACCAGTGCTGACTATTTTGCTAAAGACATTTGTATTCAATATGGACTTCTGTATTTGTTAAGGCGGATGTGAGCCAATTTTGAAACTGCAATGAAAAATTTTTCTAAAAAAAATTGCTAGCATTAACTAGCCTAGAACTGCAGAAATACACACGGATATGACCTGTGCTACATGCTCTTGCAAGGAGATAGATAGCAGTTGTGGTTGTGAGCAAGAGAAATTATGGCTTTAGTTTGTTTGCACTTTTTTTGTCCAGTTCAAGTTTATTGTCATATAAACTTAAAAGTACCATGTACTTTCCAGTGCAATGAAATTAAATGCATGTGCCCTCGCTCTCTCAGCCCTTAACGCTACAAACAAACAAATAACGAAAACAATAAATCAGAAATCCCACAAAATAATAAATAACTGAAGTTATGTAAAGTGCACACTCTTCATTATTCTGACCACCTGGGGGTAAAAACTGTCCTTGAGCCGGCTGGTCCGAGCTCTGATGCTTTGTAAGCGTTGTCCTGAGGGAAGGAGGAGAACAGACCATGTGCTGGTGTCCTCCATCATACTTAGAGCCTTCCTTCTGCAATGGGTGGTGTAAATATATATTTGAAATCAAACTATCTTGATAATAATCGATAAAGAATTCACCCTACTGTAATTCTAATGTCTCGGTTTTGCATATTCAAAAGGACAAAGTGAATCCAAAGTGGAAACCAGAAATCCTATCCATTTTCACCAAAGGCAAGTAATAATGGAACCCGAGGTAATCCAGAAGGCCTGAAATGACAACAACACTTTGGTGGTTGACAAATGACAAATAAAATGGTAGTATTTTTTTCTGAACAATTAAATAGCCAACACATTCAAATTCTGTCCTACATGGGTGGGAAGGTAATAAATAAGAACTCATTGATGGGCTGGTGTGCTGTAATACGGATAGCTGCTATTCCAACAGCTGAGTCATGTGGTTCAAACTCTATAAGCAGTCCAGTGTACTGCGACAAAGTACCAGTCATGCTAGTGTGGGTGTGTGTGTGTGCTAAGGAGGTCATTAGCTTGGTGCTCGCTCCCTCTCTCTGTATTTGTGCCTGTGTGCATGCATGCATATTTGTGTGTGTGCATGTGTGTGTGTATGTGTGTGTGTGTGTGTGTGTGTGTGTGTGTGTGTGTGTGTGTGTGTGTGTGTGTGTGTGTTTGTGTGTGTGTGTATGCATGTGTAACATGAGGACAGGAGCTAACACCATGATGCCAATTCTTAGGTTTCTCCTTTCGTTCAGTCTCATAATGGGCAATAGGATCAGGTTACAAATACTACAAACACTCTTTCTATGGGTCTCTATATGCCTGGCCACCCACAGTCTCAGTGCGGTGGTCCGAAAGTTTAAATAACTCATGTTGAAACCAATAGATCACCACACCTCTCTATAGTGCTGCCTCTCCGAATCTGGCAGGAATTCACCCAGGGCTTATTTGGCTGCACCATCAGGGTCGAACTGAAGCTTACGTTATTAAATTTTCCCTTTCCTCAGATGTTATTCTAGATCCGAGTGGTGGAACTGTCCTCTCTGCAGTCAGTGTTGGGACCACTCATTTCTGCAGTCAGTGGCTGTGTTACTTCATTCAAAAATGATCTACATTCTTCACCTGACCTGCTTACTACTCACCACACGTTTCAAGACGTGCCCTAAAACTCAAGGCTAAGCTGTGCAAGCTGCAGAGTGAAAGGCCGGAGCGTTGGTGTGGTGAGTGCACTCATCGGAATCTGGTCAAGGTTTTCAGGGAATAATAACAATAATAATAACGTAAAAAACAAAAAACAAAACAATGAGACACTTCTGTCTTGGTAGCAAATAATAAAACATATTACTTGGCAGGAAGACAGGTACAGATCTCTTTGTACAGCTGCTTCAGGTTTGCGCCATTTCATAGAATCTGTGGCAAGAGTACCTTCATGACGTCTGTAACAAAAGATAACCCACATACCCTCTGAGTCAACACAGCCCTGATCCCTCCTGCAGCTGGAAAACAAATAAACACGGGCTCACGCTAAGCAGCCCTGGCAAATCCACTAAGGAATTTCGAATACTCGTGAATTTATTTTCCATGAGGTCTTTTAAGTAATCTTTTCAATCAAAGAGGTCAATTTTGCTTGGAGAGAGAAAAATATTGGGTAAATATTTTCAAGGAAGCCGGCCTTATTTGAAATGGAATGGCTTCGCTCTTCACCCTTTGCCCTCCCTTTTCCAAATACATACACACACGCAAACGCGGGCAAGCGTACACCTCCTCTTTGAGCACGCGCGTGTGCACACACGCACGCATGCATGAATGCATGCACACACACAGACACACACACACACACACACACACACACACACACACACACACACACACACACAGTCTTTTTTCCAGATGCAGAGTATTTGACCAATTTTTTTTGGACAGACCTGTGTTGCTCCCTGCCACCAGACCGGCCGACACGCTTGTTTATTTTTCCCATGCCCACTGTAAATTCCAACATTTCCCCACCCTGAAAGAGCCTGTGTGTGTCCGGCCCTTGTGGACAAAAAAGGTAGGAAAATATCAACAAGTCGTCATTTACATCAGAACAAAAACAAACAAGCCCAGGAGAAAGGAGCTGCTAAGGAGTCCACTGCTTTTTTTTCTTCTTTTTTTTTTTGCAGCCACAATCCATCTCATGTGGCTTCAGGCAGCCTGCCAGCCAAATCTAATATGGATTTATATACAAAGAAAGTGCCTAGTTTAACATAATGAATATTTAATCATGCATGGACCCTGTAAAGCAATTTTGTCAAAGTAATTGAAAGCAGACTTTGTCTAGAGGCTTGAGAAAAAAGCAACAGCTAAACTGTTGACCCAACGGAGCCCAAAAATCTCACGCCGGATTAAATGTTTACACTGTTCGCATTCACTCTGGTTAATGAGGTTAGGAATCTGGGGTGGAATCAGTGAGTGCTAAACCTCCTGGTTCTGTCAGAGAATACACGCACACACACCCGCACATTTGTGGATCACCGCATGTACATGTGCAGATACATACGCACAAGCTTCTTTATAGGTCAGCTTTGACCGACAACCCCCTGCACACACACTCTCTCTCGCTCTCTCGTTCTCTCTCTCTCTCTCTCTGTAACAATGAGAATATTTTGCATGAGAACAATCTCCAAGTACCCTCATTTTTCTGAGCCATAAACTGGAGCCAGAGAAAATCTGCTAAAGCTAGACCATCCGTACAACAAAATTTGAATTGAATTGAATAAAAAAAAAAAATCTGTTACACAGGACATGTAAAAATACTTTTTTTTTTATTCTAACAGAGTTATTTTTGCACAGCCTTTGTTCATTTGTTGTCTAACTACTCCTCTCATCTATGTTATAACATCCGTCCATCCATCCATTATTTAAACCGCTTATCCTTACTCAGGGTCACGGGGATGTTGGCGCCTATCCCAGCAGTCATTGGGCGGCAGGCGGGGAGACACCCTGGACAGGCCGCCAGTCCATCACAGGGCCCCCCCACCCCACACACACACACACACACACACACACACACACACACACACACACACACACACACACACACAACTAGGGACAATCTGTATCACCAATTCACCTGACCTACACGTCTTTGGACTGTGGGAGGAAACTGGAGCACCCGGAGGAAACCCCCACAGACATGGACAGAACATGCAAACTCCACACAGAGGATGACCCGGGACAACCCCAAGGTTGGACGACCCCGGGGCTTGAACCCAGGACCTTCTTGCTGTGAGGCGACTGCACTAACCACTGCGCCACTGTGCCTATGTGATAACACTGACAGCAAAATGCCAACAGTGCAATGCACTGCAACAAGGGGAGGCTACCTTCATAGACCTCTGCTCCCTAACATTCATAACAACACTAGACTTATTGACATAAGTCCAGAATCAATATAAACAACCATCACCTGCCAGTCAACTCGTGGTTTATCAAACAGTAAGAAGAGACATCATTTTAAGTAAGAGAAAGCAGGATAAAAGTGCAGTTGCACACCAGCACTCAAAGACACCGCACAGTTCTATTACAATAGCCGGTACACACACACCATTCTATCAAATCAGTTAAAAAATACAACATCTCATGCAAATTTGTGCAATTTGTTCGTTTTTGTATCAGAGTGTGATGGTAGCAAAGTTACACTGCCTCAGATTTCGAGAAAAAAACAAATTTATGTAAAAATGTGTGTGTGTGTGTGTGTGTGTGTGTGGTTTTGGGGGGGGCGGTCATAAGCGGATTTAAAGAAAGTGTTCACTTGTGCAAAATAAAACAGGTTATCAGGTCTATTTGGTGATTCCCTGGCACCCTTAATAAATCTGCTTAGAGCGCGGCCTAACAGCTTCATTCGCCCCGCAAATCTCTGCACTGCAATAACACGCGCCAGCGAGCACAGATTAATTTAATAACTCTTTAATATTCTCTGTGAAAAAGGAAGGGGTGGGGGGGAGGGGGCTGGTAAGTCCAGAGCATATGGGGCGGGTGGTGAAGGGGGGGGCTATCCAAGGAATAGGATATTGCTGCAGCAACAGATTGAATATTACGTAATGATGTCATTTATATTCCATTCAAAGAGCTAGCTTTCGAGACTGGGGAGTAAAAGGGAGCTGGGGATTTGCCTGTGATGGAGAATAATGGGGGAAGAAAACTTTTTGGGTATAGAGGGTAAGAGCAAGGACGAACCTTGAGGGAAAGTAACAGGGCAAGTATAATAATCTATGTCTGACCGGAGATTTAAAGACCTTACTCATAACATCGCGTCTTGTATTTCACACACACACACACACACACACACACACACACACACACACACACACACACACACACACACACACACACACACACACATACACACACATAAAATCCAGTGAGTCAAGTAAGTTTTTTATGAGACAAGACAAGCCTGTTTCATGCTATAAGCAATCATCAGCTGTCAATAAAGCTACATGGGAAAGAACATACCATTTACTGTCTCGTCAGGCACATCACATGCACAACATCCAATGGGGAAGGGAGAGGTGCCCACATTCAAAAATTCAAAAACACGTGATCGCTAACGGTCCAGTGGGGGTGGAGGGGTTGGTATTTGTTTATTGGCGTGATTTATTTATAATTAGGGGCAGCCGGGAACCACCACGAACCTGGGTCTCCCCCACCATGGGTGACTATGTTAACCAGTGGACTAAAGGGTCCGCCCAGTTAGCCAAGGGCTGCCGAGTCTATTCATCCGTGATCGTTACACTACCCCCCTCCTTCGGGAAGTGCATCCTCACGCTTCAGCATACCAGCTCCCTCACGCCTCTGGGCGCACAAGCTTCCAATGGCCTCATGATCTCACCATCCCACTTCTGACACCAATGTAACGAATTCGGGGGACAGCCGGGAACAGCTACAGCTGGGAACAGCCGCAGCCGGGACGCAAACCTGGGTCTCCCACACCACGGGCAACTACATTAACCAGTCGACTAAAGGGTCCGACCCGCTAGCCAAGGGCTAGTGAGACTATTCATCTGTGATCATTACAATACACACACACACACACAAGTCCAAAAACAAAACACATCCGACCACTATTCTTATGTTACTGCTATTGCTTCCTAACTTCCTAAACAACTTAATTTTGGCCAGCTTTATACTGACCTCAAACATTCTGCAGAGGAGATTCCAATCCATTCCTCATACACATATAGTAGAAACTTAAGAGAACATGGTTTGCAAGGCAAAGAGTTGACATCTGACAGAGCCTGAAAAAAATGGGATCTGCTTCACGTTACATGTTGAAAATGATAACCCTCGCAATCATTGACGCAAGGTATATCTAAATGGCATGTCCACATCGGAAAAAGTCCTCAATAAATCACATGGAGCAAAGGTGGAAGGGGGTGGAGATGAGGCTTGGAAAGAATAAACAGAGCTTGCAGACGTTGTAATGAGAATTTTCTCCATTTGGTAGTAGCCCGCAGCAAAGGTCCCCCATCTGCTTCCTATTGGAGAGAGTCAACAGTATGGAGGAACAGGGGGAGGACGTGAAGGGAGGTGGAAGGATCAGCGGACCACACTGACATCTTCTGGCAACAGCTGAGATCACAGTGGAAGCGGCCAGGCTTGAGGGAGGGCCTGCAGACCTGAGATTTATGGTTTAAATTAACCATTTCTGATAAGTTAACCACACCAATTTGAAGACAAATTAATTCATGATTTAGAGCATCAATTTTATTTATTGGGCAAATAAAAACATTCTCCCATTACATCTATAGGAAGGCCCTTACAGTAAGACAGTATTAAGCCTGTGTGGTGGGGTTACCAGAGGCAAACTGAAAGTTTGGGGTTTGAAAACACATGAGAACCAAAGGGAAGAGCTAGTGTGTATGTAAATCTATGGGAGAGAGGTCAAATGGTAATTGGACTGCATTTATATAGCGCTTTTCTCGTCTACCGACCACTCAAAGCACTTTACAGTGTATGCCTCACATTCACATACACATTCATACACTGACGGCAGAGGCTACAATGCAAGGTGCCAACCTGCTCATCAGGAGCAGTTAAGGGTTCAGTGTCTTGCTCAAGGACACTTTGACGTGCTCTCCGCAGGAGCCGAGGATCGAATCAACAACCTTCCCATTACTGGACGACCCACTCTACCTCCTGAGCTATGCTGCCCCTAGAGGTAGAGCATGTGTCTGAGGGGACGAAGAGCACCGAAAAACCTTCCTCGTTCCTCTGTGAGGTCTAGCAAAGTGAAGCAAACGATGCTGACAGCATGTTTCAACAAACAAAGCAACCATGCCCTTTTCTTTCTTACGCACCTTCCCGTTTTCTACAACCTCTCTTGCACTTGGCTGTACTTTGGTTCTGTTTAGGTGCAGAGAGAGACAGTTCCCTCACAGCAAAGCCCCGACACCCTCTACATTTTGATGTGGCTTTCATGAGTAATTTAAAATTAGGAGAGAAAGCCAAGCCCCCCCACCCAAAAAAGAAAAAAAAGAGATTGTGATAACATCAGCGGTGAACCGCAGCACTGGAACTAGAGATCCCTACTTGGAGGAAGAACATGCAATGAATATTAAAATGTCTGATCTCGCCAGCACTTTGAGCTGTCTTGTTTTCAGTTGAAGGGAGACGTGTAGCCATTGGAAGACTGAGGGTTTTTTTTTAACGTAACTTATTTTAATGGCTAGTTTGGTTTTGGAAAACCTTTATTAGTCTTATATCTCCGGACACAGAATAATCTCAGTTTTGCCCCTTGTGTTTTATGAAAGAAACATGGGAGTTGGCAAACAGTGACAAAAGATTTGTTTGTGTATAAAGCCACAGCCATTTGTGAAGCAACATTAAACACTGAGGTCAATGTTGAACCTGTAAAAGCACTTGACAAAGAGTGGCGTTACGGCCGTTATTAATGTGTGTATTTAAACTGGGTACACATGTGCATTCATGTTGTGTACGTGTATATGTGTGTGTGTGTGTGTGTGTGTGTGAAAGAGAGACAGAGAGGGGCTTTTAGCTAGATCAACAGGCAAACTTGAGCCAGGTAAACAAACTCAACAGTGGCTGTCTCCTGTGTAAGGACGTTATAGCTTTGCCTTGCACACAAGCCCAGTGTTTAACTTACAACTGCCGAAAGGAAGATTTGAGGGGATTTTCACAAGTCACCTAAAGCCTTGCCTCAGTTACTCTCACACACAAGCATTGTCACAAGCTCAAGTGTACACATCATCATCAGCGGTCACTTGGGGTCAAGTATGACTTTCCTCCTTCTGGGTCCCTCTGGGTCTTCAGGTGAGTGTAGAGGCCGACCCTGGAGCCGCAGAGGACGCCTGCGTATGACAGCTTTGTTTTTTGTTTTTTGGATCCCCCCCCAATTGTATCGGGCAAAGTACCCCTATTGCCATCCTGGTCGCTGCCTCACCCTCTATGCTGATCTGGGGAGGGCTGCAGACTACCACGTGCCTCCTCCGATACATGTGGAATTGCCAGCCGCTTCTTTTCACCTGACAGTGAGAAGTTTCGCCAGCAGGACATAGCACGTGGGAGGATCACGCTATTGCCCCCAGTTCCCCCTCCCCCAGAACAGGCGCCCCCGACTGACCCGAGGAAGCGCTAGTGCAGTGACCAGGACACATGCTCACATCTGTCTTCCCACCCACAGACACGGCCAATTGTGTCTGTAGAGACGCCCAACCAAGACGGAGGTAACACGGGGATTTGAACCGGCGATCCCAGTGTTGGTAGACAATGGAATAGACCCCCATGCTAGCTTTTTTTTTTTGGCATTTTCCGTCTTTATTAGATAGCAATAGTCGAGAGAGAAACAGGAAAGGCAGGGGAGAGAGAGGGGATGACATGCAGCAAAGGGCCCAGGCCGGACTCGAACCCAGGCTGCTGCAGCAAGGACCCAGCCCCATGTGGTACGTGCTCCATCAGGTGAGCTACCGGGGCGCCTCACGTGACGGCTTTTTACGTGGCGTGGCTGATGCGCCTGCAGCCACCACACGGTCCTTGGCAGAAAGTGGCCAGAGTCCAATGGCATGGAGAACCAAGACGATTGGGGACCACCCTCTGTTGCAGCCTTCATCCACCTTCACTGTCGTTGTGACCTGGAGACATCTTCCGTCAGTTCCGCCATTGAGGTCTTTCTTAGATTCCACTTCATCTGGAACCTCCCCCTTGATCTGTCTGCCTTCAGTGACCCTACCAGGAGCCAAGCTCTGGGCGGCATAGCTCTTGGGATCATTGGTACATGCAAGCTTCTCCACCATGGCAAGTTGGTGATCCAGGAGAAGACGTGTAAACATAGACACACACACACACACACACACACACACACACACACACACACACACACACACACACACACACCTAGTCAAGTCATGGCTTGGTTCCTGCTCACAGACAGTAGTCAAACTTGCTTATCAGATCAAACGTTGAAAACTATGTTCACACAGAAACCCTGACAGAAGGTGTGTTTGTTTTCACGTTCCAAATCTGTGTTGAAAAGCAACAAAGAACGTGGCTGTGGCAAAAGTGTGTTTATTGAATTTAGTTATAATGCTGTTTAGGAACTCTGTTTTGCTGTGATAACACTGACACACGTACAAGCAAATTCTCAATGGCACATTCATGCATTGCACTCGTTTTTAATCATACACACTGTCAGCCAAACAGCTTTCTGTCATCCAAGTCAATTGAAAATGCTTCTCGAGCCAGGAGTCCTAACCAAAAACCAAGTGATGCTAAGCTGGATTTGTGGTTCCTGTTTACCTACATCAGTAAAGCCTCAAGAAAAATCCTCAAACTGTCACTCAAATGCTCAGTCGCTCAACTCAGCACAGTGATAGTTCACATCATGGAACATGGATGAAGGTTTGACCGAAGTAGATGAACAATTTTACACACGACTATGACCAACAGTATTTTCTCATTTTGCCAATGGCCCTATAATTTATTCAGCGATTTGGTCCCTTTTGTTAATCTACACTAAGGGCAAAACTACCACAATCTCTGTGTTTTTTTTTTATCATTTCAAATGTGATAAAACTGTGTGGACCTTCACCCTTCAAGGTGAGGCCTATGCATACTGGTGTTTGACTGTTGCGTTCAAGCTGCATTAAGAAAGAATGGGAAACAAGGCCACCGAGTAAGCACATCCTGATTTTGAAGTGAAAGATGTTCTCAGATCAACATCTATTTGCTTCCATCTATTTCAGCATCTCTGATATATTCTCTGCACCACTGCACTTTACTGCCTCTTAGTTCACCTGTATAAGTCAATCCTTGTGTATATATCTGATGATTGGTTGTGTTGTAGTGTTGTTATTCTATGTTAAGTACACTGAGAGAGCCACAAAACCGGAGTCACATTCCATGTTTGTGCAAACCTACATGGCCAATAAACATGATTCTGATTCTGAACATTTGCTATGTAGACCTCAGTCTAATGATAACTCTCTTTTCAGCATGAATCTGATTGGTTAAGTAATATGACAACCCAAGGAATTCATTTTGTTTGATGTAAAAAATCAGGAGAAGCTGCCCAGTAAATCATCAAAACCCCCACTGTCCCCCCAACATAAATAATGTTGCCAAACATGGACACACACACACACACAAAGGACAAACACACAGGCAAACACACACACACACACAGACAAACACACACACACAGGCAAACACACACACACAAGGACAACACACAGATACAAACACACAGACGGCTGGTCAAACAAAGCATGTTCAATCTGGGGTACACAGTGATAAGTGTAGAGTAGGCTGGGTTGACAGGGGAAGAAGGCCGCTGTGTATTTTCCATGACAAAGGCATTAGACTATAATAGAAAAAGAGTAGGGGGCTAAGCAGTCCATTAAACTGGCACGAATGGTCCATCATTCCTGTGAAGAAAAGCCTTTTCATAAAAGCACACACCAACAGTAACCTTAACCCAAAAGCAACTGATACAACTATCTAGACAAACTGGTCATATCTCCATACACAAGTGTTTTAAGGCAAAGATGAAAGACAAAAGTCATGGTGTGAAATTCTCCTATCAGCACTGTACAGTAGAGCAGTAGTAAGCTTGTTACATCACCTTTGTGTGCACATTACGTAAGGGGTCAGTTAAAGCACATTATTTCAAGGACGCTTAAGGGGGGAAAAGGGTCACCTTTGGTATGAGGGAGAACGATAGTTACGTACTGTAACTTTAGTTTCTATGAGTATAGGCACAGCCTTAGGGGGCGAAGCTTATACGAAATAGAACTTCGGTTCTACAGCTGTGATATTTTTTTAAACTCAGCACTTTGTGCAGTAGCTGGGTCAGTTAAAACCGCATAGTTTTCAAACATTCCCTTGACTGAAACCTTGGTTCTAGCAGTTCTCAATGCTGTCAACATACCTCTGAGCAAAGCCATAGAAAGGAGGGAACAAGCACTGAAAACTAATATTGACTGTCATTTTGACTACAACAAAATGCGAAGTTGCAATATGTTATTGCAGTTGAGTCATTTTATATACAAAACAGTGACCATCAATCAGACAATTATTGAGAAGACGAAAAAGTGCAACTTCGGGCACAGCCCTATAAACCAGGTTTTGGGCTTAATCATAAATACAAAACAGATAATATCCCCAATCAATAAATTAAAGTATTGTGTAATCTCTCACAATTTCAAACAGGCCACTGAAAAGGAAATGGTACACAAAAAAGGAAAGAGTACACTTAAAAGGTGACCGATTCTGGCCAATGTTCTTAAGAAAACACAAGGTACACAATGGATAAGAGGGGTAGTATTTAAGTGGCCATTAGCAAGTGTTTGAGTAAAAGGAGCCATTTAGAGACATGTGCTGTCATGTGATATTTACTCCGGCAGTACTTAAAGGCTGGCTGGTTAAACATGTCGAGAAGGAAGGGTCAATATTTTTACAGGCGGGCCTGAAAGCACAGGAGTTGAAACTGTCTGATACGCCTTCCCCAAACCAGATGACATTTTTCAGATGCGCACGATTGCCCCTGTCAGACTACACAAACAAACAGAGAGGAGGGAAGGGGAGAGGAATTGAGAGGAATCAGGGAAGAATTAACGGGACTCGTTTGTATGCAATTTCACAGGTCCTGATGACGCCCCCTTAACCATTTACGACCTTATCAATTTTAACCTTAACCCTCAACCCAACCTAAACCCTTATCTAAATCTAATCATAACCCCCAGGTTAAATGGCATACAAATAGGCTGTCCCAGAAATTAATAGCATCAGAGAGGAGGGAACATTATGTGTCAATCATTGTTCTTAATCATCTTCTTAATCATTCTTAATCACTTCCCCTTTCGGTGTGGGAAGATGGTGGGGCGAATTCACGTTTGCAACGGCCTCACCCAATACCAGTATGGGAAGATGGCAGCGTGAATGTACGTTCGCGGCGGCCTCACCCAAGTACTGTCCATGCAGTGTCTATGTTTGTGTCTTGGTTTGATGGCTGGGAGAGCTGGCGCTGGATTGGCTGGGAGAGCTTGGTCTGCTGAGTCCTGTGGGCCCGGGGACCACTGCCCTGCCTGGAGCTTGGTACGAAGAGGAAACACCGAGTGCGGTCTGACAGGACGCGGAAGTGGAGCAGGCTAAGCTAACTGCTAGTCCATCCAGACCGGCAGTTTCAATAACACCGAGGGTGGTCTGGCAGCAGCCTCGCCTAGTGTTGAATGTGTTTTTAGCGTCGTTGTGTGGAGTGCAGGGAGGTATGTCGAAGGTGTCTGGCTGGGAGAGCTTGCATTGGATCAGCTGGGGAAGCCTGGTCTGCTGCATTTGGTGGGCCCAGGGACTATGGCCCTACTGGAGCTGCGCCCGAGGAGGAAACATCGAGGGCAGTCTGACATGAAGCGGAAGCGGGGCAGGCTAAGCTAATTGCTAGCCCATGCAGACCGGCAGTTCCAACAGTCATCCTGCATTCGTTCTCTTGGACAGTGATTTTTTTGTAGTTTGATGTAATTTTTGGATATGCGCTTTTGTCTTTGTGTTGCACTGCTGTGGGCTGGGGAAACAACATTTTGGTTCATTTCATGTATGCAAGTACGTGAAATGACAAATAAAAAGTATTCCTGATTCCTGATCACAGAATGTCATCAACACGGAGGAAGTAGCAAACATCCTTTTGCTTTTCAGACTAATGGCTAGCTCAGCATGCTAAAAACAAGGGCCGCTGCAATGGCGGTATGGGGAGGAAATACCAACAAAAAAAAACAACTAGAGATCATTAAGATCAGAACTCATTGAAAAGGAAAACAATGTTTAGACCAAAAACATGTACAATGATATCAAAATTACTGTAAGTGTAAAAGCCCTGAAAGGGAGCATTTGTATTACAGATACACGGACACAAGCTTTCTTCTGGTCACGTGACGTCTGTAATGACTGAAATCATAATACAGTAACAACATTCAATCAATTTGAATTTTTATAGCGGTTTTCTAGCTGCAACATCCACTCAAAGCGCTTTACAATTAATTAATTCACACACACACACACACACACACACACACACACACACACACACACACACACACACACTCTGATGGCATGGAAATGTTGGAAATGAATGCCTCCTTCCCCAGGATGAACCTCCGTCCTCCGTCAAACTCGGGGAAAGCTTTGCGGGCTAACTGGCGTAGCTCAGCGGCGTACACTCCTAGGTACACAGCATGTTTTGATTACGTTCCTTTTGAACGTAACCAAAACATACTGTGGCAGTTCACAAAATGAACTGCGATATCTCGGCTCATTTATATTGTAGCGAATTCAGGGGACAACGCAACCACAGGAACTGCCGCGGCCGGGAAGCGAACCCGTATCCCCCGCACCGCAGGAGGCATCGCTAACCGCTCGACTAAAGGGTCAGACCCGCCATCCAGCGGCCAGCGTGTCTTCTTATCCACGCTGTCCTATACTAGACTTTATCACATTAGTATAGCTGTAAAATAATAACGAGGCAAGAGACGAGCACCGTACCTTTTTTGGTAGACTTTTCACCTGACCTTTCAGAAGATTTACAAACTGGCAAAATGACCTACTTTATTGCATTTCCGACAAGTCATTTTCAGGGCAGGGCAGTCTGGAGCATTTGCAAGATGAGTAGACGACCCACACCTAAAACAGCATCTGTCCTATCTTGGAGTGGCGTTTGCAGGCTCTGCAGAGCGGTTGTATTTCCCTTTATTTTCGAATGGACGTTTAGGCTTCGCCGTTACAGCTTGCACGGGAACCTGGGACTCTGAACCTAGCGTGCGCGCATACCCGATGGCAGCTTCCGCCTGGCATGCAATCTGGAGTGTTCTTTCAAGTGTCAAATTTTCATCTGCTTGTCCTAGCAGTCCCTCGCGTATCTTTGCACAATGGATATGCTCGATGATCTGGTCACGTATCATTTCGTCTCTATTGTTGTCAAACCCACATGCTGTGGCAAGCTCGCGCAGCGCGGCAACGTACTCTGTAATGGACTCCTGCGGTCTCTGTATTCTCTGTCTGAACTTATGACGTTCCACCACAACATTTATGGCTGGGTTGAAGTGTGCACGCAGTGCCATCATTGCTTCTTTGTAAGTCCTACCTGCATTTGCAAGTGTATAAAACGCACGCTGGCCCTCTGTACCCAGACAATGTAAAAGAAGTGCACGTAACCTCGTGACTGGCCAGTCATCACCATCCGCATCAATAGCTAGCAGATAGCTCTCGAACATCCTAGCCCACATTTCGAACGGAATTGTAGGTTGTCCGGCACACGGCAGAAATAAAGCAGGTAAGGGCACAGCTGCAGTCGCCATTTCTCGTCGCCAATTTGTCCTATACTAGACTTTATCACATTAGTATAGCTGTAAAATAATAACGAGGCAAGAGACGAGCAACGTACGTTTTCAACTCCTTTCTTTTTATCTCACTTCTTCATCACCCTCAGCACCGTACTACACTCAGCAACAATCATTAGGATACTGCGCCCTCTGGTGGCGTGGTGGTATTGCAATGCATGAACAACGAATGAACCGACTACACAACACACGCACGTTACAATATTATACTGGTAACACTAACTCATACTTTATAAGCTACAACACTAACAGTCCACTGAATTAATAACAGATATTTCTGCAAACATAGTACATACAGAATAGTCTACAAACCATAGTGCCCGCTCTATGGTTTTCCTTCCACATTACTCTATAGACGACAGAGCGGTTACCATTACATGTGGTTAGCATGGTTAGCTTATTCGTCGTCGTTAGCATTACACGAAGTTAGCGTCGTTAGCTTACTCGTCGTCATGTAATTAACTTAATTACTCCACAATACACGGGCATACCATAATACCGATACTTTCCAGAGCACATATACACATTTAGCTAACACACCTGTGAATATGAACTGTTTATCTGAAGGGAATCATACCTGAAAAGGGAGTATTTGTATTGCAGATACACGAACACACGCTTACCTCTGGTCACGTCTGTAATGACTGAGGGGCGGAAGGAAGCGAGGTGAGGTGTCCCTTAACGTGGCTCAACAGCGCTACACTCCCCCTGCTGGAGCCCTCTGGTAACTACAACTACACACTACTGGTGTTAAGGGGACATTATCGACACAAAACATGGAAACAGAAATTACTGTTCTCAAACTGCTGCAGCTGACAACAAACATTTTAAACATAAGATACAATATAACATGAAAATGCTGGTAATGAACATTATTCCATCTGTCACATAAGCACGCTACGTTTACACTGGTTGTGCTGTGATTGGTCATCACTGAACTCGTGAGGAATGCAATCAAACCAGTATCTGAAGCTCACATCTGTCGGAACGGGCCATTATCGGGCTGAATTTGTGTAGTATTGAGGGGCTGAAATGTTGTTCCTCGGATTTGGATTGCTACTTTTAACTGGTGTCAAAACTAAATTGGCCGTGCAAGAGGAAGGACATCCTAGCTATCAATCAATCACTCAAGTTGTCTGAGAGAAATCATCCAAGAATGACCAATTTTAAGAAAATTACAAGAAAAAGAAGAACTGATACAAGAAGTTGGGAGTTTGTCAAAACAAAGAGCAGATGTACTCTTCAGTGATGATGCACTTAGGCACTGGATAAACACCTTTCACCAATACTCAGTTTTGACAGTGGTCCAGCCAAAGCACTACTATCATAATTATTGATTGTGAGCCATAAGATTGCTCAATTAATCAATAGATAGATAGGTAGATAGGTGTTGCTGCTGGTAATAATGGTAGAAAACATTACAGTGCCTGCTCCAAAAGGAATAGTTCAGATTTATTGACCTAAAGTGGTATGGGTTACTCACCAGTAGGGCATTCACGACTGCTGCATTTTAGTAGTTGTCAACAACTCCCAAAAAGTAGTCGAGTAGTCGATTAATTGCGAAAGAGATTTTTTTCCACCCAAGAACAACGTTCAATTCTCATCAAAAAGGTCTCAAATACAACCAGTAAGGGGTTAACTAATGTAGGCGGGATCAATCTGGGGGTAGCTGAAATAACAGAGTACCCGATTGGCTCTGAGAGGCTGTTTACAAATGAGCCGCAGTCTGATTGGACTAAACCCCCAGAAAGCCTGTCTGAGCTAGAGATGCTGTTTGACTGCAGTAACAACACGAAATCTGTCTGAGCTGGAGATATTTTCTGCTGCATTTGACAAGGATTTGATTGCTTGTTGGAGGGAGTGACCACTCACCCCCATCTTCTCCAATAGACTGGTCATAGACGTAGCAACGGATCCCCTGCATCCCACTTCTACAGGGAAAATCTGGGCAGCTTCAGTTGCTAGTTTATTACTTGGTCTTTTTCCTCTCATAAGCTTCTTCAACACCAGCTTCTCGTGTTACTGTCAATTCAACAACATACGCCAAATTGGCTTTTGTTGACCAATGGACCATGTCTTGCTGGAGTTTTGTAGCCACATGTTTTCACATCCCTTTTCCAATCCCGAACAGCCCGCAGAATGTTTGCATCCTTTAATGTTATAGGGTGCTCTGAGGGTTGGCCTGCTGGTACAAATGGTGTGAAGTGGACATTTTCTGCTGATGTTTGTGGGAGAGCATTTGTGGTGGTTCGCCTCTGTTCCAAGATTGATGCCCGTGCTGTCAATGTAGTTAATGAGTAGATGCATGCTCAATAATCCAGTTAAGGAAATTACAGAAAGTTGAATCAGATCATCTGGACACAATGTTTATTGGGAGAAAAGTTTCATCACTCATCTAAGTGACCTATTCAGTCTCAACTGACTGCAGGTATCCCCATTCTTATAAACAGCACAGTTGCATGTCGACCAAACCAATGATCGGGTTTGTATGCAAACTGTCATGACCATTAACTAGAGTTACAATGGCCATGTGTACCATTCACAGACAATTGGGGAACAGATGCAATTACAACATTGTAAGATGGTAACAGATGTACTCTTAGCCCCCCCCCCGGGTTCAGGGATGGTCATTTCTTCTTCACATAGATGGCTTCTTTGACCCCCCCGTTCAAACCAGGGTTCCTCCCTATCAAGGATGTGCACATCCTCATCCTTGAAAGAGTGGCCCCTGGCCTGTTGATGGATGTAGACTGCAGCGTGCTGGCCTGACGCATTAGCTCTTCTTTGTTCTGCTATCCTCTTGGCCAGCGTCTGTTTGGTTTCCCCGATGTACAATTCCGGGCAATCCTCTCGGCACTTAACAGCGTACACTATATTGCTTTGGTTGTGCCAGGGGGACCTGATCTTTGGGGTGGACTAATTTCTAGTGCAGCGTGTTTTGGGGTTTGAAACCGACTGAGGCACGGTGTTTGGAGAATATGTGTCTCAACTTTTCCGACACTGGTTAACGTTTAGGCAGCTGTTTTCCTTCTCCTCTCTTCGATCGGCTGGTGCACTGTTTGGGTGTCTTCCTTGCTTTGACAATGCTCAGTTAGGATAACCAAACTTAACCAGGGCCTGTTTAATGTGAGATTTCTCCCCTTCCCCGGCTGCTGTGTCAGTGGGGACATTGTCAGTTTGGTGGTACAGCATCCTGATGACTCCTAGTTTGTGCTTCAAGTGACAATGACTCACTCAGTGGTGTGAAGGAATTGTTGAGGGCAAAATTTAAGATGAAAGATCTGGGGTAACTCAAGCATTTCCTAGGGATTGATTTTGCACAAAGTGAAGGAGAAATAAGGATGAGCCAAAAGTGGTGCATAACAAAGATACTTGAGAGGTTTGGTATGTCTGATTGCAAGATAAGGTCAAACCCATGTGAAAAGAAGCTAAAAATTTGATAATGAAGGTGAACTTGTAGATCCAACAGGATATCGTGAAATTGTAAGCAGTTTGATATATGTAATGACATGTACAAGACCTGATCTAAGTTGGGTTATAAGCAAGCTGTCACAATACCTATCAGAGCCAAAAGAACAACACTGGGTAACAGCCAAATATGTGTTAAGATACTTGAAGGGCACAATCAACCAGGAGTTGTGTTACAAGAAAAGTGATGAAAAACTCAAACTTGAGGGTTATAGTGACGCTGTTTGGACAGCAGATCAAAATGACAAAGGAAGCACAACAGGGTACTGCTTTAGTCTAACTAAAAATGGGCCTTTTATTTCATGGAAAAGTAAGAAGCAGGCAACAGTAGCCTTGTCTGCATGTGAAGCAGAGTACATGGCACTTGCTGCAACGACACAAGAAAGTTTAAATTTTGTACAGTTATTGAATGGGATGGATAATGAGTGCCAACATACACCAGTGAAATTATTTGAGGACAACCAAGGTGCAATCGCTTTGCCAAAGAACCCAGTATGTCGTCAGAGATGCAAACATGTCGACATTAGATATCATTTCATATGATCTGCACTTACTGATGGGAAAATAACTATTGATTATTGTCCCACAGCAGATATGGTTGCAGATGTCATGACCAAGCCTGTAATGAAATTCAAGATCGAAAAATTTGTAAGACATATGTTTGGGATGTAAATGTTTTGTGACTGATGTTTACAGTATAGATCAAGTGGGGGTGTTAACATATTGGCTAGGCCAAGATTATGTGTATGTGCTCTTATACTGATGTCGCCACTGGAGGGCGTTGTTGTGTTGACCTGTGGTCTATTGAAGTGCACCGCAAAATAAAGAAGCACTGTGGTTTATTAAAGTGCGCCGCATAATAAAGAAACCATTCCGGTTACAGCAACACCGAAGAAGTGCATGCGTGTTTTTTTTCTCCGTTAAATGAGTCTACTTGAGCCGGTATTCCTGTCCTCAAAAATGACAACGTCAACACCAAGTATTATGACTGCTGTGCCTAAGTTTTGAAAAAGAAGAACACTGTGAGAAAATGGAATAGCACCTAACACAGATTTCTTGTGAAATACACGTGAAAAAGTAACACGCTAACTTCCTAGCTTTCCGTTAGCCTAGTGCTAGCTTAACGTCAAGATCAACATGCCGAAAAGAGACTCTAAAACCAAAAACTGTACATCACTGCTTGAACAAGAAGTCGAGGGCTTTGATGGTTTGTGCTCGCTGTTATCTGTTACACCAACTAAAACCGGAACTGAAGAAACAGCGCTCCAAGGACAGTGAAGAATCGGAGGGCATTTCAAATGCTGATATCCTAAAAGCGGTGATTGATTTGACAAAACGCTTCTCTACTCTTGAGCGCTAAACATGGCCAAGAAAACTGACGCCATTACCACAGTGTGCGAGCAGCTGAAACGGATGGAAATTCAAGTAAAAGAAAACAACATATGTAAGAGATTTCGGGGCAAGTCTCGCAACTGCAAAAGAGAAGTTAAGATGCTGAACGCTACAGCAGACGATGAAATTTACACCTGCATGGAATGAAAGAGACACCTGCAGAAAACTTTAAAGGTGAAAAATCATCAAGCTTCTCGCATTGCTCGTACCTGATAATAAGGAAAAGATGGGCTTTCTTGTTGACACGGTGCATAGAGTTGGAGTGCAATGTGAAAATGCAACTCGGCCCGTCCTTGTGCATTTCACAGTGAGATCCTTCAGAGACAAACTCTGGAAGATTTCCCGTGACAGTGGGATCCTGACAGAGCGGAAACTACTTCTCAAGGAAGATTTGACACAGGCCGACAAAATGGAAAGAAACAAACTCTGGCCACTTGTGGAAGCAGCCAGAAAGCAAGGAAAATGTGCCGGTTTTCGCGGCGCTTAAACTTATATTGAAGGAAAAACGATGACCCGTTAGTTAACACTGATGTAACGAATTCGAGGGGGCCCACGCATCCACAGAGCCTGTATCGCCCGCGCCGCAGGAGACATCGCTAACTGCTCGACTAAAGGGTCAGACCCGCCAGCTAGCGGCCAGCGTGTCTCCTTATCTATGAACGTTACACTGAGTTTAACACTGACAATGTTCCAGCAAACAAGCCACAGTTGGATTGACTTTTAATAACACTAAATGGTTTAAAATGCACAATTGATTGAGTTGGTACTTAAAGTTATAGCTGAGGTTTACTGTTGGTAAGTACCTATTTCATTATCTTTCTACCATAGTAAGGAGTTTTGTTTTGTTTTTGTTTTTTTTCTTCAGACATCAGCTAATCTTTTGTTAGTTTGTTTTCTTAAAGTATGACAAATTTTAAGTTTGGTGCATTAAATTTGTGTTCTATCAATGCAACGGGATTACATCATAGCACAAAAAGGAAGGCAGTTTTTCTCTTTAGTAAGCGTTATAATGCAGATGAGTTTTCTTACAAGAGACTCATTCATGTAGTGATGAGGAAAAGTTTTGGAAAACCAGTGGGGGGGGGGGGGTACAGTGTATTTTTCTCACAGCTCAAATCATTCCGCTGGAGTCGCAGTGCTACTAAATAGATTTAATGGTGATGTACTGGAGTCTATTATTCCGGCGGAAGGACAGTGGATTATTTTGGTCTTAAAAGTGGACAATCTTTTGTTTATTACTCACAATGTCTATGGACCGAATAGGACAGTTCAAGCAAAGGATATGCTCTCTAAGCGCTCTTTAAAACTGACAAACCTTAAGGGAAAGTACAAAGATCCTCCTTTTATCATTGGAGGGGACCTCAGTGACGTGCCAGATGATGAAATGGATCAGTGGCCTCCCAGATCTTCATTGCCATTGGGTTTTAAGCCTACGTCATTTATAAGCGATCACCTCTTGCTTTCAGATACTTGGAGGTTTATGAACCCCGGTGTCAAAGACTATGCATGGACCAACTCTAGCAGATGCTCTCAGTTGAGAATTGACTTATGGTTATTATCATCACAAGAATTACAGTTCATTTCAGAGGTTTCTCATTCTCCTGCTCTGCTGTCTGATCATAAAATATGAAATAATAAGTCTTAGATTAAAGGGCTCTAAAGAAAACTCAAAACATCAGAAGATTTTGGAAGTTAAATAACAATTTATTGGACGATAAAAATTTTAAGGAAAGTGTGAAACTACTTGCAAAAGCTATTTTCAATGAAAAAGAAATCAGTCCAATTCAAACATGGGAATTCTTTAAATTTAAAGTTAGAGAAGTTGTAATAAAACGTAGCAAAGAAAAAAAACTAAACTCTAGCAAAGAAGATCTCTTAATGAACCAGCTACAGTTGTTAACTTCTAGGCACAATTTATCTGAAGAAGACTTAAAAACATGTAAAAGTCTCAGTGAAGAACTTGATATAATGTATATGAGACTCACCAAGGGTGCCTTCATCAGGTCAAGGGCTAAGTGGTGAGAAGGGCCGGGGAAGACTTCCGGGTGTCGCTCAACTGCGATGCACACGTAGCTCAGTAGCTCGTCCTCACTGTTAAAGCGTGTTGTTTCCTTCTACTAATGAGACGTTACTACTCATTTCAACCCCACTGGGCTATAAACTTTAATAATAACTTCGGCACGTAAGGTTATGCATCATGCTCGGTCCGTTATTCCAGGTGCCACAACATAAACGACCCCTGTAAACAAGGAACTAAACAATGGTTCCTAACAATAGTTCCTATTGTTACATCCTTTCTCTTTTCAGTTTCTTCTTTTTTTTAGAACCTTTAATACATTTTTTTATTGTCTATTGCTGTAAACAATAAAATATAAACAAAACTCTTTGCTACTAACAGTGTACGAATATCAACATTCAAAATGTTTTTCATATTAACAATGACATATATTTATCAGTTACTTATAGCTCCTAATGAAAATGAAGATTATCAACGACTGTGTATCAAAGTGCTATGGCTTTTCTTCACAGTTTAACATAACCAATGTTTAAATGAATACCTCAACTTGCAGATAACCAGGTGAACAAGAACACATGTACACAACATTTGTGATTCACTTTTTTTTTCATTCATGCCCCCCCCAAAGTCCATTAGTGCTACAGATGCATTCATCTGTGTGAGGTCACACAGTCTTTGTATCGCTGCGGCTGCACAACAGAGCGGCCTGATCTGGTGGTAACAGGGTTGGCCCTGTCACAAGTGTCCTTGGTTTTGTTTCCTGCTAAGACACTGCGAGAAGGAACACTCTCTGAATGTCCGGGTTCAACACTCTCTGGCTGACTGGGGCTGCTGATCTCCATGTCCATAGTGTCAGCGAAGATTGCCCCTGGTGCATGCCTGAGGTGTCTGCGATTTCTCCTGATGACACCACCCGTGTGCAGCTGGACCTCATAGGATCTCCTATCGACCGGCCTCAGCACCTTGCCCACTCTCCAGCCAGTGTGGGGTGTGAGAGGCTGAACTCTCACACATTCACCTGGGGCAAGCGTATCCAAGTCTTTAGCCGACCTGTCGTAGTATGCCCTCTGCCATTGTTGGTTATTTTGTAAATCCTGTTTCACCTGCACAACTTTCGGCTGTAACAGGCTCGCCTTGGTTGGCAGTAGTGTTTTGGTACGGCGACTGAGCAGCCGCTGTGCTGGTGTGGTATCAGTACCCTGTGATGGTGTGTTGCGGTGGTCCAGAAGGGCGAGATAAGGATCCTGTCCAGCAGCCTTGGCTTTGAGCAAGAGTCTTTTTGCTGTCTTAACAGCTGACTCAGCTTTGCCGTTGCTTTGCGGGTAACCTGGTGATGAGGTTTTATGTTGAAATCCCCACAGTCGACTGAACTTCTGGAATTCTTGTGATGAATACTGTGGGCCATTGTCCGAGATTACAATATCTGGGATACCTTGGCGGGCAAAATGAGCTTTCAGCTTCTGTATCACTGTGGTTGACTTGGTATCTGCCAGGTAATCTATTTCCCAAAAATTTGAGAAAAAATCAACAATTATGAGGTAGTCTTTGTTTTCAAACATGAACAGATCCGTGCCCACCTTTGCCCACGGCCTGCTTGGCACATCATGTGACATTAGTGTTTCTTTTTGTTGCTTAATGTCCATTGATCTGCAGATGTCACACTTTGCTATATATGATTTTATTTGGTCGTTCATGCCCTGCCAATAGACACACTCCCTAGCCCTCCGTAGGCATCCTTCCACACCCAGATGTGATGCGTGTATGCGGCAAGTGATGTCTTTCCTCAATGCATCAGGGATGACAGCGCGCTCACTCCTGAACACTATTCCATCTTGGTGGCTTAACTCCTCTTGGAATGAGAAGTAGGGCTTGATTTCCCTTGGTGTTTTTGACTTATCATCAGGCCATCCTTGCTGCATCATTTTGATGAGAAGCTGCAGTGTTTCATCCTCTTTTGTGGCAGATCGTATATCATGTAGCCTGTCTGCTGCGATAGGTAAGTGTTGTGCCATGTTGACAGTCTCTAGTTCTGCATCCGGTGCACTCTCAGGAAGATAAGCTCTGCTCAGAGTGTCTGCTAGCAGCATGTCTCTACCTGGCACATATACTACATCTAGATCATACTTTTGTATGCGCAGCATCATTCCCTGCAGCCTTTTGGGTGCACTTAGTAGAGGTTTTCTCACTATTGTTTCCAACGGCTTGTGATCACTTTGCACCGTCACTTTTCGGCCATATGTGTACTGGTGAAATCTTTCCATGCTAAAAACCATTGCTAAGAACTCCTTTTCTTTTTTTGCATACCCACGCTCTGTTTGAGTGAGTGCTCTGCTTGCAAATGCTATTGGCTTACCCATCTGCATGAGCGCTGCGCCTAAGCCTGTGTCTGAAGCGTCACACTGCACTGTGAGTTCCTCATCTGGGTTGTAATATTTCAGTACTGGGACCTTTGCTATAGTCTCTTTCAATTTGAGGAAAGCCTCCTCGTGCTATGCTGTCCAGTTCCACTCCCTGTTTTTGTGTGTCAAATCTCTCAACACTATGCACTGGTCTGAGAGGTGGGGACAAAACTTGGCTAGATAATTTACCATACCTAGCAGCCTTTGCACTCCTTTCACATCAGTCGGTGCCGGCATCTTCTCAACGGCAAGCACTTTCTCTGGATCCGCCCTGAGTCCATCAGCCGTCAGGCGGTGTCCAATGTATGTGGTCTCCTTTTGTCTCAGCTTGAATTTGTCTTTGTTCAGCTTGATGTTCTTTTGTCTGCATCTTTCAAGAAACAGTCTCAGTTTTCCATCATGGTCACGCTCAGCTTCCTCCTGTGTTTCCCCTTGGCCTGTGATCAGTACATCGTCAGCTATAATGTACAAGCCCGGTACACCGTCCAGCGCTTGTGTGAGCTTTCTCTGAAAGATTTCTGGGGCCGGACTTATCCCCATTGGCATCCTCAGCCACCTGTAACGTCCGAATGGAGTGGCAAATGTTGTTAAATAGCTGGACTCCTCCTCCAGCTGCACATGCCAGAATCCACTCTTGACATCACACACTGTGAACACTTTTGCTTTTGACAAGTCCGGTAAAATGTCCTCAATGGTTGGCAGTGGGAAGTGACTGCGCTTTAGAGCTTTGTTCAAAGGCTTGGGATCGATACACACTCTTGGTTTCCCACTTGGTTTCTGTACCACCACCATTGCACTGATCCAATCTGTACTGCATTCCACAGGTGTTATGATCCCTCTTTGCTGTAGGTCCTGTAGCTCGTCCTTCAGTGGTTTCATCGTGGCGACTGGGACCCGCCTCTTTGGCAGCTGTACTGGTTTCACTGTGCTGTCCACCTCTATTTTGTATTTTCCCTCGAGGCAGCCATCGCCAATGAACACATCAGCATACTCATCTTTAATTTGTCCCATTATCCACTGTCCTGTTGTTGTTTCTGTTGTGACAATACTGTCTATTGTCATGATGTTTTCATATTGCACTTTTATCAATTTCATGGCCTCACTGGCTCTCCTACCCAGCAGAGGCACTGTACCAGCTGCATTCACCACGTGGAACTCTAAGCGATATAGCTTGTTGTTTCTCGGGTTTCTTATTTTCACTTTACATTTTCCCAGTGGTTTTACTTTGGTTTTATTGTACATTACTAGTACACTCTTCGTGTGTTCTAATTTGGCATCTGGATTCAGCAGGTTAATTGGGATGATATTGCAACTGGCACCACAGTCTATTTGGAATTTGATCATGTCCTTGCCTAGAAGCATGCCAGCATAGAGAAGCTGAGTTTTCTTCATTTTCTCAGTTTCTTTTACACAGGTGATAATATCTTCATATTCATCACTCTCAGATTCAGTTGTTATTTTACTCACATATTTCTTTTTCCTTAGTTCCGGTTTTACTCTGCATTTTGCTGCAAAGTGGTTCTCTCTTCCACACTTTGTGCACTTCTTCCCAAACGCTGGGCACTTTTGTTTACTTTTCTCATGCGTTTTTCCACAATATCTGCACTCCACAGTGTTGCTCGTCTGTTTCCGATACTGTGCTCCTTGCACTGCGTGTACCTCTTCCACCATCGATCCCGAGATGGTTTTCACATTGTCCTTTGAGAGCTCAGCGGCTCTGCACAGCTGCAAACATGTTTCCAGTGTCAAGTTTTTCTCTCGGAGCAGTCTTTCTCTTACAGTTGTGTTGTTACCTCCACACACAATCCGATCCCGAATGAGCGAGTCTCTCACTGTCCCAAAGTTGCATGTTCTTGCCAACACTCTCAGTTCCATGACATAATGGTCTATATCTTCACTGGTGCCCTGGTTTCTTGTAAAAAAAAACGATAACGTTCCACAGTCTCGTTAACGCTGGGGTCGCAGTGATCATCAAACTTCTTGATAACGTCATCTAACGTCCATGCATCCTTCGGTGTGTCGCCCAGTAACGTGTCCATAAGTTCCCTGCCGTTCTCCCCGACAAGATAGCTGAACAGTTTCACCCTCTGTTTGTCATCGGCGTCAGCCATGGCTAAATCCACATACAGAGCAAACTCGTCCCTCCAGGCCTTCCATGTCTTCGAAAGGTTGCTTGAGTCCAGACATAACGTTTGCGGCGGTTTTAGCCCATCCATGTCACACGGCAGTCTCACGCTAGCAGCTAATGCTAACATATACTGAACGTTGCTTAGGAACACTAACCGCTCTCCCGCTCCTAGAAACTTTTCCGCACCAAACTTCAAACCGAGTCGCGCGCCGCTGCCACCATGTTAAAGTGTGTTGTTACCTTCTACTAATGAGACGTTACTACTCGTTTCAACCCCACTGGGCTATAAACTTTAATAATAACTTCGGCACGTAAGGTTATGCATCATGCTCGGTCCGTTATTCCAAGTGCCACAACATAAACGACCCCTGTGTAAGCAAGGAACTAAACAATGGTTCCTAACAATAGTTCCTATTGTTACACTCACCAACTCCTAAACTACTTTTTTTCTGTTACTCTTTCGACCAACATTGATAACACATCGCAGCATAATGTCTCAAGAAAAGCCCGGAGGCAAACGGGAAGGCGAGAGTATGTCGCCGTGGAAGAAAAAAACCTATGGTTACGATGCCAAAGGAAGAGCTCGACGACGCCATAGCTAACGCTGTTAAGACCGCGTTGCTATGTCTGTGAATGTCCTCATTCATCCAGGTCATCGTTATCCAAAGGAGTTGAATCAAGTGCAACTGGACTTGGTATATATCCGTGAAGACGTTTCGCCTCTCATCCAAGAGGCTTCCTCAGTTCGTGCCTTTCTGACTAGACCAAGCTAGTCTGACTGGCTGCTGATGAGACTCAGAATTTATCCTCTAGGAGTCGTTGTCAGAGCTATTGATATGCGTGGATCTTTGTGTTCCGATGTTTACCAACACCCATCACTAACAGAGGCAAAGTTATGAGTGGCTCCTTTGTGTACCGATGTTATGGCCGCGCCCGTCGTTATCGGAGCTACTGATATGCGTGGCTCTTCTGTGCTCCGATGTCCAGCCAGGCCCGTCGCCATCGGAGCTATTGATTTGCATTTGTTTAGCAGCGACGGTCGTTGGGGGTGTTAGTTTCGACTTCATTGATCAGTGGTCATGAGAGTCGTTGGAGCCGTTAGTGACCGACTGTTGTTCTCGAGGCTAGGCTTCTTGAGTCTCCTGGGTAGAGATGAGAGGACGGCATTGTAAGTGGGAGATAGGTGGTGTCGCAGACCTCCTCCTCTGTTGAGGGATGGTTTTTCCAGTTTCGCATAGATGGCTTCCTTCACCCCTCTTTCAAACCATCTATCTTCTCTGTCCAAAATGTGTACGTTGCTGTCCTCGAAGGAGTGTGTCCTCTCCTTTAGGTGTAGATAGACTGCTGAGTCTTGTCCTGAGGAGTTTGGCCTTCTGTGTTGGGCCATCCGTTTGTGTAGTGATTGTTTGGTTTCTCCTATGTATAGGTCAGTGCAATCCTCATTGCATTGTACATCATACACCAGATTGCTTTTCTGGGTGTGTGGTACACGGTCTTTGGGATGAACCAGTCTTTGTCGGAGTGTGTTGCTGGGTTTGAAGTATACCGGGATGCGGTGTTTGTTGAAAATTCTCCTGAGTTTCTCGGAGACCCTAGAAACATACCGGATGACTGTGCTATTCCTTCTGTTCCTTTTCTCCTCGTCGCTCACCTGGTTGGTCTTTTTGGAATGTGTTGCAGTTTTCACAAAGGTCCAACTGGGGTAGCCGCAGGTTTTTAAAGCTCCCCTCAGGTGTTTGTGTTCTCGTTGGGCCTGAGTGCTGCTGGGCACATTGTCGGCTCTGTGTTACAAAGTTCTGATGACGCTCAGTTTGTGTTCCAGCGGGTGGTGTGAGTCGAAAAGTAGATATTGGTCTGTGTGTGTAGGTTTCCTGTAAACCCCAATGTGGAGGCTCCTGTCTTCCCCAATGTGGAAGTCACAGTCCAAGAAGGGCAAACTGTTGTTCTCTAAGTCTTCCTTTGTGAACTTAATGTTCTTGTCCACTGAGTTGATGTGTTTTGTAAATGCTTGCACCTCTTGTGTTTGGATTTTGACCCATGTGTCGTCCACATATCTGAACCAGTGGCTTGGAGGTGTTCCTCTGAAGGAGTTCAGGGCCCTGTGTTCTACCTCTTCCATATATAAGTTGGCCACAATGGGCGATACTGGTGAACCCATTGCACAGCCGTGTTTCTGTCTGTAAATCTGGCCCCTGAATTGGAAATATGTAGCGTTCAGGCAAAGGTCCAGTAGTTGGCAAATCTGGTCTGGGCTGAGGTTGGTCCTATTGTGGAGAGTGTCGTCCCGTAGCAAACGTTGCCTCACAGTTTCCAAAGCCGCCATGGTTGGGATGCAGGTGAATAACGAGGTGACGTCGTAGGATACCATGGTTTATCCGGTTCCAGTTTTAAACCTTGGACCTTGTCCACGAAGTCAATGGAGTTTTGGATATGGTGAGGTGTTTTGCCCACTAAAGGGGTCAAGATGTTGGCTATATGTTTGGCAATGTTGTACGTGACCGAGTTTATGCTGCTGATGATGGGCCTGAGGGGGGTTCCATCTTAGTGGATCTTAGGGAGTCCATATATGCATGGAATGTTATCTTGTGGGTAGAGATGGTGGTATTGTATCCGATCAATGGTTCCTCCTTTCTGTAGTTTCTGTAGGTACTCTGTTATTCTCCTCTTGTAACCACTAGTAGGATCGCGTCTCAGAGGTTCGTAGGTGTCGGTGTCGCTGAGTAATGACGTGATCTTGGCGTGGTAGTCTGTTGTGTTGAGGATAACCGTGCATCTCCCCTTATCTGCTGGAAGGATAGTGATGTTTTTGTCCTTGCTCAGGGCTGTAACGGCTTTCCTTTCCTCCATGGTTAGGTTGGAAGGAGGGAGTTTCGCATTGGACAGAGCTGCTGATACCTTTAACCTAAGCTGTTCCGCCTCGGTTTCCGTTAGCTTGTTTTTCCTTATGGCTGATTCTGTGGATGTGATGAGGTCAACTATAGGTAGTTGTTTGGGTGTCATGGCGAAGTTCAGTCCTTTGGCTAAGACCTCCTTCTCTGGTTGTGAAAGTACCTTGTCCGACAGATTCTTGATCCATCTGTTCTGCGTTCCGTTTTGTGTGGGATGTTCTGTCTTTTGTCTCCAGGTAGGTATATCTGCTTGGCTAGTGTTGCTGGTTCGTCGCTGTAAGTTTTGAAACTTCCTTGTCTGCCTTTCTTTGGTTTTGTGGTGTTGAGATAGTTGGGCTTTCTTGGTGAAATCAGTAATCCTCTCCAAGACTGCACCAGGCAAGTGGGATGTTATTTGCTGGAGTAGTTGGTCAACTTTCTCCTTCAGCCCTTCAATAGTGAAATGGACCTGTCTCACTCTTTCATTCAGAAGTTGATTCTGTGACTTCTCTATGATTCTGTCTGCTCTATGTCCTTTCATTGTGGTACACAGGCGCAGGCTAGTGGGTATGAGCCTGTGTTGTCTGCATCTCAGATTGAATCGCAAGTGGTTTCTGTAGTCTGCAATCTTCCGAGCCATTTATGATGTTCTATTGTGTGTTTTCTTTCGCGTTTTATATCATGGACTGAATAGCCCAGTGCTGAAGCTCTTTATGTACTTTGTGTATTATGCCAATTTCAACATCTCTTCTGTGTTTTTTTTTCCCTGTTTGTTTTCTGTTGTTTGTTGAACATTATGAGACATGGGAGGGGAGAGGGGTTATGAGGAGTGGCCTTGCAGTACGTGCGCCACCGGGATGACTAGTGTATGTTCCATGCAAACCTTAGGTGTAACAAGGACCTGACGGTTTGCCTGTTTGTATATAGTTCTGTTGTTAAACTTTCAATTTGTCTATGTTAAATGTATTGTGCGGCCATTAGCTATTAAGAGACATATTCTCAGTTTAACTCTTTTCTTTATTACTCAAATAAAGTGGACTGTTTACGTGTTATTTTGCTACACTTCCACACCACCATTTAAATGGCCAACTTAAATATCTTGCGCTGAAACGTTCGAGGTCTGAACTGACCCATTAAGCACACTCGTTGCCTGGAATTTTTACACCACAAACATGTTTCTATAGCTCTGATTCAAGAGACACACCTAACAGCAAAGGACGTACAGCGGTTCCATAACAAGCACTATAAAATTATAGCTCATTCATGCGTGTCAACTAAAGCTAGAGGTGTCCTGATTATAGCGGAAAGGAAATGACAGATTGTGGTTATGGAGAATGGTAATGACAATGATTGTAGATTTGTCTATGTGCTGCTCTCTATTAATTATATCGGAGGTGTTCCTCTGAAGGAGTTCAGGGCCCTGTGTTCTACCTCTTCCATATATAAATTGGCCACAATGGGCGATACTGGTGAACCCATTGCACAGAGCTTGCCTCACAGAGCTTGACCGATCTACAGGCGCACTTAATGCAGCTCCTCCCTCATCCTTAGCTCTAATATCCTTCCTGGTTGACTTGAACTTATTGGATCTCTGGCACATTCATAATGACGAAGTTAAAGCCTCTTCCTTTCATTCTAGTCATCATGGCACCTCCTCCAAGTTTGATTATATAGTTGTCAGCCCTTCTCTTATAAATAATATACCCCATATTAACATGCTCCCTATCTTAATCTCTGATCATGCCCCTGTGTCATGCACTTAAACACCATTAATTGATTATCCCAAAGCACGCAAATGGAGATTTAATGACTCTGCTTAGCAATGCTGCTTTTCTATTACAAATGAAAACACAATTAGTGAATTTATTGAACAGAACGTTGGGTCATGTGACAATCCCCAAACATTATGGGAAGCAGCGAAATGTTTTATAAGAGGCACATGTATTGGTTTTTCTTCTAGGTTAAAAGTTGAGCACAATACGCGGTTTTCTGAAATTGAGCAGGAGATGACAGAGTGGAGAAGGCGCAGAGAGAAACACCCTCTGAAGCCAACACCAATATTCTCGAGGCATTAAGGGGAGAATATAGAAATGTATCCATAAGTAAAGCCGAGTTTATTCTACATAGAACCAAACAGAGGTATTATTATGATGGCGACTGCCCGAGTAGACTATTAGCCCTCCAGTTAAAACAAAATGAATCCAAAGCAGTGATTAATGTAATTTGTACAACAGAAGGTGACGTTGTTACAGATCCCAGTGCAATCAACATTTTCAAAAATTTCTACAGTCTCTACACATCAGACTGCCGTGTAGATATGGAGAAGTGCGCCATGTTTCTTCAAAATTTAGCTTTGCCTTGTCTGGACCACTTAGAGAGCTTAAAATTAGAAAGCCCCATCTCTTTAGAAGAGCTTGAAACAGCAGTAAAAACTCTCCAAAAGGGCAAGAGTCCTGGTTTAGAAGGCCTACCTCCGGAACTGTATCTAGCCTTTTGGGATCAGGTAGGACCTCTTATATTGGGCTCTATGAACTTTGCCATTGAACAGGGATCCTTTCATAGGGGCCAGAGAAATGCACTCATCATCACCATCTTACTCAAGAAAGGTAAAGATCCACTTGAATGCTCAAGTTATCACCCTGATTTGTGGAGATGCGAAGCTTTATGCCAAGGTACTAGTTACTCGCATGGAGGCTGTAATTGGGACGTTAATTCACTTTGAGCAGATGGGATTCATGAAAGGGAGAGGAGCATCAGATAATGTTAGGAGGCTGCTACATGTTATCGAGGTTGCTGATAGCATTCCAGAGGACTGTGCTGTTCTCTCTCTTGATGCTGATAAAGCTTTTGAGACAGGAATGGAGTTACCTATGGCTGGTCATGGAGAGATTCGGATTTGGGCCTAATTTCATCTCCATGACACACATGCTATACGGTTATGCTACAGCATCAGTTCTCACGGGAACATATCAATCACAACCCTTTCCTTTACACTGCAGAATCAGACAAGGTTGTCTGATTTCCCCTCTGTCCTTTGCCTTGTCCCTAGAACCCCTGGCTCAGTCCATCAGAGAGAGTGACACAATATCTCCTATAACCATAGACCAATCTAGACATTATGTTTCCTTATATGCAGATGATTGTCTTCTTTTCATAGCTAATATTCGGACATCACTACTGCAGGTCCCAAAACTCTTTGATCTATTTAAAGGGATGGCAGGATATAAAATCAACTGGACTAAATCTGCTCTTCTTCAATTGAATACCACTGCATCAAATACCAGTTTGACTGCTGACATCCCTAACTGTACAACCTGTACATACCTTGGCATAAAGATTTACCCCAGTCTTAGTAGAATAGTTCAGGAAACCTTTTTGGCAGTGAAAAAGAAGATTACAGATGATCTGAAGAGGTGGGGCTCTCTTTCTGTGTCTTTACAAGGCAGAGTTACAACTATCAAAATTAACATTTTGCCTCGGATTAATTTTTTGTTTTTATGATCCCCCTAGCACCACTACCTAAATGTATCATGGAAATGCACTCCCTCATATCACAGTTCATTTGGAGAGAAAAACGTGCACGAATCAAACTTACAACCTTACAAAGAACCAAACTCACTGGAGGCTTAGCTGTCCGAAATCTTAATTTTTATTATTATGCTTTTCAAATTACACCACTGCATGTTTGGAGAAACCAGGAATCTGAGGTCCCTTGGTGGGCTATGGAGGCAGCACGCGTGAAGCCACACCGTCTGGAAGACTTATTATATACAGGCAGGGGGCGCAAAAACATTAATCTACGATACAGGAGCATTGTAACAAATTATATTGATGTATGGAAAAAAGTGGAACTGATGGTGGACAAAATAGATTTATTTCATCAAACATCTCCACTATGGAATAACTATCACCTTCAATCAGGTGGGCAGCCTTTTACATTTCCCTCATGGTCACAAAAACGTGTCTTCACTCTCAATGATATTTTTAACAATGCTGGACTCTGTTCATTCCAAGATATTAGGGAGGAATATGATTTACCGGGCACCTCTTTCTTTTTTTACTTGAGACTGAGATCTGCAATGAAAACATATGGGGTGCCCTGGAATGGGCCTTTGCTGGAGCACCCTATGGAGGAGTGGCTCGGTTCTGTGCAGGGTACTCGGGGGACAATGACACATATACAGAACTCTCTGCTTGATCACTCTAGACATTGGCAGTTGGAGGGGTGTGGGCCAGGGAACTCCGCATTGTCGGTCTGGAACCAAATTTGGAAATGATATGGTCTAACATAAGCAGTACCTCTAAAAATCTTGCGCATCAGCTTATACACTATATGATTATTCACAGAGCATATGCTACACTAATCAAATGTTTTAAAATGAAACTAATTACCCACCCTAACTGTACTAACTGCCGGGCTCAGGTGCTGGGCACAACAATGCATATGTTTTGGGACTGCTCACTGATTAGAGATTTTTGGACACAGGTTATGTCAATGTTGTCAGTTATTAGGATCAACAATATTGCTCATCCCTGCCTTTGTCTGCTCAATGATGATTCGTCTTTGTCTCTCAATTTAAATCAGCGAAGACTAATGCTGGAAGGCTTTACTGCAGCAAAAATGACCATACTGACACTGTGGTTTAATCCCAAACTTCCTTTAATTAAGTACTGGATGGCGTCCTACCAGAGCATAGTGTCTCTTGAGTGTCTTTGTATTCCTTGATTTTTATAAGGCATTCGATTCAATTGAACATTCTTTCCTTATACAAGCCCTGCAAATTTTTGGTTTTGGAAATAATTTTATCAATAATATTGCCATGTTCAATAAGGACATAAACAGCTCTTTCATTCTGTATCCCAACGCTTCAAAAAGGTTTCCCATTTCAAGAGGTGTACATAAAGGATGTCCTATTTCTTGTTTTTGATTGTTGCTGAACTTTTGTCTTTAAATATTTCACATAGTCCAGATATACAAGGCTTAACTATTTTTGACAGAGATAAAAATTGCACAGCTAGCTGATGACACGGTATTATTTCTTAAGGATAAATGGCAAATACAGAGTTCATTACATGTAACTGGTGAATTTTCAGACGCTTCAGGTCTTAAGCTCAATATAAACAAAAGTGAAATTTTATGTTTATATGAGACTAAAGAGAAAGTTATGCTTAATGTCCCTGTTAATGTGTAAAATACCTTGGTATTCACATTTCAAAGGATATGGCTCAGACAGCAGCTAAATTTCTTCTTAAAATTAAGAAAACTAAGTCAATTCTTAATATGTGGCTTCAGAGAGATCTTCCCATTTTTGGAAGTGTTATTGACAAATGCTGAAGGAGTATCAAGATTGGTTTATCCTACCTTGTCACTCTATGTTAATGATGTGCTTTGTAAAGAAGTTGATAATTTATTTATCAAATTTGTACAGAAAAATAGACACCATTATTACCTTTAAAAAAAAACAACTCAGATTGGAGAGAGCTGAAGGACGATTGGAAATCTTAAATTTTGTCCATTTAAATTGCACTTTCAAGCTCAAATGGCTTAAAAAAATGTTTGGAGCTCCCAGAATCATTATGGAATTTCATACCACACAATATACACTGAATGATCAAACGTATTGGGACACCTGGCCATTACATTTAAAGGAGTGTTTATGACATCCCATTCTAAATCTATAGGCATTAATATGGAGTTGGTCTCCCCCCCGCCCTTTGCAGCTATAACAGCTTCCACTCTTCAGGGAAGGCTTTCCACAAGATTTTGGAGTGTGTGTGGGAATTTTTGCCCATTCATCCAGAAGAGCATTTGTGAGGTCAGGCACTGATGTTGGGCGAGAAGACCTGGCTCGCAGTCTCCATTGTAGTTCATCCCAAATGTGTTCGATGGGGTTGAGGTCAGGGCTCTGTGCAGGCCAGTCAAGTTCTTCCACACCAAACTCACCCAACCATGTCTTAATGGACCTTGCTTTGTGCACTGGGGCAGTCATGCTGGAACAGAAAAGGGCCTTCCCCAAACTGTTCCCACAAAGTTAGAAGCATAGAATTGTTCAAAATGTCTTGGCATGCTGAAGCATTAAGAGTTCCCTTCACTGGAACTAAGTGGCCTAGCCCAACCCCTGAAAAACAATCCCACAGGATTATCTCTCCTCCACCAAACTTTACAGTTGGCACAATGCAGTCAGGCAGGTAACGGTCTCCTGGCATCCGCCAAACCCAGACTCGTCCATCAGACTGCCAGACAGAGACGCGTGATTCATCACTCCACAGAACACATTTCCACTGCTCCAGAATCCAGTAGCAGCATGCTCTACACCACTCCATCCGACGCTTGGCATTGTGCTTGGTGATATAAGGCTTGCATGCAGCTGCTCGGCCATGGAAACCCAGTCCATGAAGCTAACGGCGCAGTTTTTGTGCTGATGTTAATGCCAGAGGAAGTTTGGAGCTCTGCAGTTATTGAGTCAACAGAGCGTTGGCGACTTTTACGCACTATGCGCCTCAGCACTCCTTGACCCCACTGTGTGACTTTACGTGGTCTACCACTTCGTGGCTGAGTTGCTGTTGTTCCTAAATGCTTCCACTTTTCAATAATACCACTTACAGTTGACCGTGGAATATCTAGCAGGGAAGAAATTTCACAAACTAACTTATTGCAAAGGTGGCATCCTATGACAGTACCAAGCTTGAATTCACTGAGCTCTTCAGAACGACCCATTCTTTCACAAATGTTTATAAATGCAGACTGCATAGCTAGCTGCTTGATTTTATACACCTGTGGCACTGTGGCAATGGGTCTGAATGAAACACCTGAATTCAGTGATTAAGAGGTGTGTCCCAATGCTTTTGTACATATAGTTTATTTAAAAATTTAGGTGGCTTAAAGTTTCTAATGGGGTTTAATTGCATTGTCTCTAAATTGCCGATAAAACGCTCAAAGTTCTAAAAAGCTAGATTCTCTAGGTCCCTTCTAAACCTTGGTGCTTTTCTAGTTGAGTTCAATATGTACATAGACACACTGGCCCTTATGAAAAATAAAAAAGTGAACACACAGTCATATTATAAGGAATTATTTTCTGTAGCCCCTGATTAAGTCTAATTGACTTTAGGTTATTGTTTGTTTATCATGTTTGGATATATTTGTTGTTTACTTTTCATATTTCATTTGATTATCTGCTTTTTCCATTTTCACTTGTATAACTTTGAATTATATAAGAATACTGTTTAACGTAGCTGAAAAGTTCATTGTGGCCTTCAGACTTTGAAAATATACGATGCCTTGTACATATGTATTTATTTTTTTCGTTTTTTCCACGTCCTCTGCTGTATTGATTATAATATATATCGATTAGCAGCTGATGAGTGCGAGATGCACGACACAGGCCTGTACTGCTTATGCATTGAAACATTTTTCCCTGCATCTGTATTGAGATATATGTTTATGTTCTCTTTGTAATGTTTTGAATTGGATTTAAATAAAGTTTTTTTTTTAAGTTTCTACAGCAATACTGAAACAGTGGAGTCAGCTGGACATTACAGACACGGAAACCCTGAGTAATAAATGCAGATGCGGTTGAAAGTTGGTGTTATTAAAAAATCCTCAGAGGTATTTAAAAATTTTACTGTAACTAAAGAAAAAAGAGAAAAGAAAATCCTTCCAGAACTCATACGCAGTATGGGACAGAAGATGATGCACCAATGCTCTTCCCAGAGAAGGGAAGGCAAGGCAAGGCAAGTTTATTTGTATAGAACCTTATCATCGCAGAGGTCATTCAAAGTGCTTTACAGGCAAAGAAAAAAAATTCATTATAAAAGCATAAAATGAGGTAAAAAAGACAGACAAATTTTATTAAAGTACAGACAAGTTTATAACTGAGTAAAATAAATAAAAAGTGCCATAAAAAACTGATTAATTGAAAGTAACAACAATCGACGCAGAATATATAAAAACAGCAAAATATACAAAACACACACACACACACACACACACAAGAACTTAGCCATAGGCTGTTTTAAAAAGCAAGTATTTTAACCCGCTTTTAAATGTGGGGGCCTCTCTCAGGTCCTCAGTCAGGGCGTTCCATCTACTTGAGGCATAAATACAAAATGCAGCTTCCCCTGCTCTAGACCTAGCACGAGGGATGGTTAAAAGACCACTGCCATTGGACCTGAGAGTTCTTGCTGGTTTTTAAGTAATTAGCATGTCTTTTTTAAAGTGTGGTGCAAGGCCATTTAGTGCTTTGTATACATGTAACAGAATTTTAGAATCGATTCTAGTTTTGACGGGGAACCAATGCAGAGATCTAAGAACAGGTGTAATGTGTTCATACTTTTTAGTTCCGTGAGAATACGTGCTGCCACATTTTGAATTAATTGTAGTTGGCGCACAACTGATTTTGGGAGGCTGGTGAATAGTCCATTTACAGTAGTCTAGTCTACATGTTATAAATTCATGAATTTCTCAGTCTGATTTTGACAGAAAGCCCCTTAGTTTTGAAATGTTTTTAAGATGGTAGAAGGCTGATCTTGTGAGATGACTGATGTGGCTCTTAAAATTCAGATCACTGTCTATGATTACACCGAGATTTCTAGCTTCGCTAGCAGAGATGAGCCGCAATCTGTCTCTGACTCTTTGCACCAAAAATAAGTATTTCTGTCTTGTCTTTATTCAATTGTAAAAAGTTCTTCGACATCCATAGATTAATATCGTCAATACACTGAGTTACGGAATGTATGGGATCTAGGTCATCAGGAGATAGGGATATGTGCAGTTGTGAATCATCTGCATAATTATGGTAATTCACTTTGTGTTTCTGTAAAACATGTGCAAGTGGGAACACAGATTGAACAGCAATGGTCCAAGAATCGAACCTTGGGGTACCCCACACATTATACCACTTTGTCCAAGGAAAAGTCTCAAATAGACACAAAGAACTGCCTGTCCTGTAGGTATGTTGTAAACCAGTTGAGAGCTGCGCCAGAGGCCAACCCATTTTTCTAATCCATCCATCCACTGTCTGAACCGCTTATCCTGCTCTCAGGTCACGGGGATGCTGGAGCCTATTCCAGCAGTCATTGGGCGGCAGGCGGAGAGACACCCTGGACAGGCCGCCAGGCCATCTCAGGGCTAACACACACACACACACACTTAGGGACAATTTCATATGGCTGACTTACATGTCTGGACTATGGGAGGAAACCAGAGAACACAGAGAACGACCTGGGATGACCCACCAAGGTTGGACTATCCCGGGGCTCGAACTCAGGACCTTCTTGTTGTGAGGTGACCGCGCTAACCACTGTGCCGCCCATTTTTCTAATCTCACTAGCAAAATGTCATGATCAACAGTGTCGAAGGCAGCACTGAGATCCAGTAGCACAAGAACAGATTTTTTAGAATCAATGTTCATATGCAGATCATTCACAACTTTGATAAGTGCTGTTTCTGTAAGATCGAAAACCTGATTGATAAATGGCTAGAAGGTTGTTTGATATTAAATAGTTATTAACTTGTGAATAAACTGTTTTTTCCAAGTATTTTGCTGAGGAATGGTTAAGTTGGAGATGGGCCTGTATGTAGTTGGCAATAGCTGTTGCATCAAGGTTGCTCTTCTTCAGAAGTGGCTTAGTAACAGCTGTCTTAAGTGCTGCAGGAAATATACCTGCCTGAAGAGAACAGTTAACAATTTCTAAAACATCGTGTGTTAAGCAACTAAAATATTTTTTAAAAATGTGGTAGGGAGAGGATCCAAGCAGCATGTGGAGGACCTGAGCTGCCCAACAATATTGTCTAGACTTTTAAGGTCTAGAGGGTCAAAGTGAGACATGGCGCTAGTGGTATTTCTGGAGAAATGGAGGGTAGGTTTATTACTGAATCTTGAGGCACAAATGTTCTGTCTAATGCCAATAATTTTGTTATTGAAGTATGTAGTGAATTGCTTATATTTTTCAGTGGACAACATCTCTGATAGGTTTGGAGATGGTGGACTAATAAGTCAATCAATAGTAGAGAAAAGCACTCTATTGTTAATATTTTCATTAATGATTTTAGAGAAAAAGACCATCTGGCCCGTTTAATTTCTTTGCTGTACTTATTCAGTCTATCCTTGTAAATTTCATGGTGAACCTGAAGTTTAGTCTTTCTCCACTGTCGTTCTGCCTGTCGACACTCTCTTAAGCGGCCTAACAACCACTCCATTTCTCCAGGGGGCTTTTTGTTTTTGTTTTTAGTTTTAACAGGTGGAATGTTGTCAAATATATTTCATATTTTTGAGAAAGCTGATGTTTCAACAATCTGTCAAGAAAAATCCTCCAACACAAGCATCCTCCACAGATTTAGACCATGTTGGAGGAATCTAACATGTCTTGGGGGCAAGGAACAAGACTCAGTTCACAGGATTTCAGCAATAGCTTTACAAAATATAGACTTGCCAGTGTTTGTCTGCACTGTTTGTGTTGACATTTCTCAACTGTTAACAGTCTAAAAAAAAAATTGTTACACAAACATACCATTACTCACATAAAAGGTTCGATTTGTTAGCAGGGTAAACTGTGTGCTTAACAAAGTCAAAAGCGATCCTTTCAGTATGAGGTGAGGGCCCTTGCCACTAGGCTAAATGTTTCAAAAGATGTGTGACTCCAAGTTACAAGAAAAACAGTGGATCAGACACTAACCGTTTCTCTTTGTTCATTATATCTTCATTGTAGCCCCTAGCCACTAGGTTAGGTCATTGCCAAAGAGCCCTTAACACTTATCACAGTGACATAATACTGAAATTCCTAATGCGAAAACATTAAAGTCCGGATGAAACAGCATTTCGACAGTATCTGACTTCCTTATCGAGATTATTTCCGGGTGAAACAGGATAGACAGGCCAGACATAACGTTGGGAGGGAATTTGACTTGAACGTTGAAAAGTGGATGTGTTGCTAGCAAGCTAACGAAAGAATCTTAGTTCTGTGCCACTAAAAATGGAAGATTGATTGATGGGTTGTCATATTATTGGTTGAAATTGGTTTGATCAAGCCTACATAAGCATGCGTCATATTTTGTCTCACAGGAACAAAACATGATTAGATTTTGATATAAAAATACAAAGAAATTGATTTTTTGTATTTTTTTTGCCATATATTGTTAGATACTGACATTGCGTAGATAATGTATGACTTCAATGTGTACATAGTCTTGTGTTTTTTTGGGGGGGGGGGGCATGCCCCTTGCGTTAAGGCAGAGAGTCAGAGAACAAGAATTTCATTGTATTCTAAATACATCTATCCATCCATTCCATCCGAACCGCTTATCCTGTTCTCAGAGTCACGGGGATGGTGGCGCCTATCCCAGCAGTCATTGGGTGGCAGGTGGGGAGACACCCTGGGCAGGCCGCCAGGCCATCACACAGGGCCGACATACACACACACCCACACACATTCATACCTAGGGACAATTTAGCATGGCCGATTCACCTGACCTACATGTCTTTGGACTGTGGGAGGAAACCGGAGCCCCCGGAGGAAATCCACACAGACACAGGGAGAACATGCAAACTCAAAAGAGGACGACCCGGGACAACCCCCAAGCTTGGACTACCCCGGGGGTCGAACCCAGGACCTTCTTGCTATGAGGAGACCACGCTAACTGTGCCACCGTGCCACCTGTATTCTAAATACATATGACAATAAAGTTGAACTTGAGGTGCACAACATTACCAGGAATGTGATATAAAAGGCATTTTTCATTTCAACTCGACTTTAAGCACCAAAGTTCAATAATGCAACAGAACAACCCACTCTTGATATCTGACCAATAGTAAAAACTTAAAATATATTGTACAATACAATAAAATTACTTCGAAATTCAATATTTCACACCTCCAAGATTTTTTTTTTTTGTCATTTCCAGAAACTGTTGCTGCTGCTCTTGTCAGTGGTGTTGATGTTAGTGGTGGTGTTGTTGTTGTTCATTTAAAAGTCTGGCAATCGAAATAGACATTTTATTATCCAGCTTATCTTCCTCGACTGAGAATGCTAAGTAGTTCAGACATGAGTCTTGGTGTTCAAATTAATTTACTGTTACCAAAAAGAACACAAGTGTACAACATCTTACAGTTGTGTCTCCTGCCAATATCAAATCCTTCATAATACTTATTTACAGTTAAGTGATTTCAGCAAAACCTACTGTAAATAATAAGATATATAACTGATGTTATGAAGGGCATGATATCTAAAGTAATCAACTGACCATTTGTAAAAGCTATGTCTTGATCAACCAACCTCTGAAGCGGAGGCTGGTTGAAGATTGGGACCTGTTTCTCTTCTGTGTTTAAAGGAACTAGTGAATCACAATGCATATGTCAATAGTTCAAGTCGCCTTTATCTACTAACTGAACATACACATTGTGCTTAAGTATTTGCATGCCCAACACAAACTCTAAAGGCAAACTCAAAAAGGTGAGACTGCAGCTATATTGCAGCACATACATTTATACATCACACTCTTGCTAGGATAGTTAGTGAATTCCTTTGACAGATTCAAAAAACCCAAAGCAAAAAGGGATAGCTTGAGAAAACCACATTTTAACATTGTAAATAATCTTTGGGGTGGGTATTAAAATAAGCAAAAATGGGTAATTCACCAGTTATTACCAAGCCCTGAATATATGCACATCTATAAAAAGTCTAGCAATAATGGCATGTCAAGAAAAAAGGTAAGCTAATTTCAGCTAAATGATATTTAAATAATCTAGTTTTTGCTTTGATTTCTTCACTATGCAATGCCAACTAACCTTCTTTCTAAAAATATATATATTATATATATATATATATATATATATAGTACAAAACGTCTGCCTTTCAATATGCATAAAAAAGGTTTGCTTCAATGGTCCAATGCGAAGTCCAATGACTTAAGGCTTTCTGCGTCTGGAAGGAAAGAAAGGTCACTATATTAATATGCCAAGCTAAAACTCTAAAATATCAGCATCAGAGCATCAACCACATAAAACATATTTGAAAACAGTGCAAATGACACAAAGGTGCGCACGCGCACACATGCACGCACGCACGCACACACACCTTTAAATATTACTATGTATGCAAGTGGCATGCACATATATCCGTATGCTTACTTTTGATAGCCATTTCCAGAAACTGCATTTGACACCGGAGCCTATTAGAAAGAATAGTTTGTTAGAAACCAACTCCCAGTTCATCTGTAATTCATAATTAATTATATTTTCTCTGAGTTGGCTGAAAGAAATAACTTCATTTGGGGTTTTAAGTTTGTATGTCTATCTTGTAACTAAGGAACCTGAGGGCCAGGTCTACCAAGAGAAGTGCAAATCAGCGTGAACTTGCCAGAAATTTGCACTGATGGGGTTGGCAAATTTATCACGGTTTCTAGCAAAACTGGTCAGGATAATTAACTTGGACTCAGTCTTGTTAATCTACATATGACTGGCGCTATATAAAAACATTTTGTGCATATGTCCCTTTAATTATTCTAATATCTTCAGGAACTCTGCTCTACAATAAAACCCCTATTTGGTTGCACTGTGGTCATCTGGGAACCGTGTCTGATTCTGCACTCTTCACATTAGTGCATTAAGTACCTGTGACAGCGTGGATGATAATGGTCCAAGTAACACTCATTAGTTCAATATTCTTATTTCAAATTGATAACAGAAAATTAGAAAATTGGATCCAATATTTCAAAATCTTAACAATTTTCTCAAACAAATGAAGAATTGGGGTTTGGGCTTTTTTTTTCACAATTGAATTGGGAAAAATTAATTGCTTGAATTTTGTTTTATATTTTGAAAATATGGCAAACTACAACAGCCTACTCCGAGATGCCAATGTTCACCAGAAAGAGCTAAGTGTTAAGTCAAGTCAATTTTATTTGTATAGCCCAATATCACAAATTTGCCTCAAGATGGCCAGGGGTTTTGTTGTTGGGATCGCATGATTCCTTGAGTGTCCCCTCCAGGTAACAATGGTCACAGCCTTGTCAGCGCACAAAAATAGCACAACTATTGAGCTGCTGTTGGAGCTACACACCACACATTAACATTATAGTTTAAAAACACACAAGTTTAAAGGCTGTATGAACTAAGGCTTTTGGACTTGTATCACTGTCATCAGGGTTGACATTGTTATTGTCACCTCCGTAGCGAGCTATGAGATCGCCGAGGTCTGGACCTTGGTAATTTTTTCCCTCTCAGGCTGATGTTTTGTATTATATGTGTGTGAATGAACATGATTTTATTTTGTAAACGAAAGTGTTTTGACATCGTTATAAATCCCCCTGTCGACGCACCTATTAGGCTAATGTTAGAGCATAGCCTCGGCAGAACAGTCACCAAATCTGAGCGAATTCCCTGTAAGCCCGATGGTCATATCGAGCCACCAAATAAGACTTATTTCAGCCAATTAGAAATTACTCCTCAGTGATAAGCAACCAGGTTTCTGTCACATCTGATATTCAGAGGGATAAGAACAAGAGCCTACCAGCAGTGACATTTTAGTGTCTACTAACTGGTGTTCTCTTTTTTGAAAACCAAAATGTGGTCACCTTAGGTAAATATTAACATTACATATTTACCATGCTCACATATCTGTTGTTGAACCGGTTTGTATACTACCTGCTGGACAGCAGCACTTCTGAATGACATTTTGTATTAGCTAAACGTTATCGTTTCACATATTTCCGATTCCTAACTATTCAGTTATAATTCACTACAACTTTGTCTACAATAAGGCTAACATTATTATTAATCAGAACACTTGTCTCAAGTTTTGTGTGTAATGAAAATAATGGCAATCATGGCAGTCAGATTATGTTGTAATTACTTATTTTATTTATTTATTTTTGAAAATAGTTAAGATAAACTTTTTTCCCTAGAATATTTTCAACTATCAAAGTTGATTTACTGTTCGTAGGTTACATTGTGATTCAAATGCATAAAAATAAATAAATAAATAAATAAAAATCGCCAGAATGCAGGAAATTACATGCCTGAAACCCTTTTTTTTCTGAAAGTAAAAAAAAGAAAAAAAAAAGAAGCACAAATCTACAGTTATAAAATAAACCCACTCTACTTATGCTTCTGGAACTCAGTTAAAATTTTGCCCTGGCTGTGACCCTAGTTATATTTTGTAATAATAACCTCGTCAAATTCCTTTAACAACCATTATATTTGGCAACATGTGGTGATCTTCTTAAGACTAGACTCTCACCCTGTAATGATGGCGGGAAAAACATGATCCAAGTCGCTGTCAGTCAATAGATAACAAATCGGGGCATTGATGTAAAGTGCTTACAATCTACCACAGATAAATATTATAGGGAAGGATTTGCTGTGAGAGCTTACCCTGTTCTCTATGTCATCCATTTGATCATGCCCACCGCCTGACCCTGATCTCCTCTTGCGACTTAAAGAGAGCGAGAGAGAGAGAGAGAGAGAAACGTATTTTTAGAGAAACGTTGACATAAGTTACACTACCGTTCAAAAGTTTGGGATCACCCAAACAATTTCGTGTTTTCCATGAAAAGTCACACTTATTCACCACCATATGTTGTGAAATGAATAGAAAATAGAGTCAAGACATTGACAAGGTTAGAAATAATGATTTGTATTTGAAATAAGATTTTTTTTACATCAAACTTTGCTTTCGTCAAAGAATCCTCCATTTGCAGCAATTACAGCATTGCAGACCTTTGGCATTCTAGCTGTTAATTTGTTGAGGTAATCTGGAGAAATTGCACCCCACGCTTCCAGAAGCAGCTCCCACAAGTTGGATTGGTTGGATGGGCACTTCTTTGAGCAGATTGAGTTTCTGGAGCATCACATTTGTGGGGTCAATTAAACGCTCAAAATGGCCAGAAAAAGAGAACTTTCATCTGAAACTCGACAGTCTATTCTTGTTCTTAGAAATGAAGGCTATTCCATGCGAGAAATTGCTAAGAAATTGAAGATTTCCTACACCGGTGTGTACTACTCCCTTCAGAGGACAGCACAAACAGGCTCTAACCAGAGTAGAAAAAGAAGTGGGAGGCCGCGTTGCACAACTGAGCAAGAAGATAAGTACATTAGAGTCTCTAGTTTGAGAAACAGACGCCTCACAGGTCCCCAACTGGCATCTTCATTAAATAGTACCTGTTAGAGCCTGTTTGTGCTGTCCTCTGAAGGGAGTAGTACACACCGGTGTAGGAAATCTTCAATTTCTTAGCAATTTCTCGCATGGAATAGCCTTCATTTCTAAGAACAAGAATAGACTGTCGAGTTTCAGATGAAAGTTCTCTTTTTCTGGCCATTTTGAGCGTTTAATTGACCCCACAAATGTGATGCTCCAGAAACTCAATCTGCTCAAAGAAGTGCCCATCCAACCAATCCAACTTGTGGGAGCTGCTTCTGGAAGCGTGGGGTGCAATTTCTCCAGATTACCTCAACAAATTAACAGCTAGAATGCCAAAGGTCTGCAATGCTGTAATTGCTGCAAATGGAGGATTCTTTGACGAAAGCAAAGTTTGATGTAAAAAAAATCTTATTTCAAATACAAATCATTATTTCTAACCTTGTCAATGTCTTGACTCTATTTTCTATTCATTTCACAACATATGGTGGTGAATAAGTGTGACTTTTCATGGAAAAAACGAAATTGTTTGGGTGATCCCAAACTTTTGAACGGTAGTGTACATTTAGGTAATTTTTAAAGGACAGGTTCCCTTTTTTTTTTAAACTTCACTAATTGCTTCATCATTGAGAAATATAAAACTTTTTCTAAATCCTCTTGCTGGGCTTCAACACAGTGCAACTGAAAAAATAATTAAGCCTTCAAAAACCATGGTATATTTCCTTCTGAAAACAAACTAAACGTAGCATATTAATATGTCCAATCAAATAACAAAGAAAAAATATCATAAACAATGCGTTCTATCAAAATTAAATTTTGTTTTGAACTTCCACAAATGTTTTCCTTGTTTCATATGTGTAAATTTACTTTTGAAGTAGTATGTGTAAATAATTCTGAATGGCATACCTGATTAGTAACATGACATGCCATATTACTGGCATATTGGTGCCCATATATGCCATTTATGGGAACCAAACGAGGTGGGCAAGGCAAAGCCCAATGTGTTGGTTCATCTCCTGATAGTAAATGCCAGTATATGGAGCCAGACAGCTGCTAAATTAACTTTCAAATTCATTGACAGCTGTCCATACCAGTATCCTTCGTTTTTTTAATTTTTTAAATGGGTATTCTAAGTTTGCTTTTGGTCTTATGAGGCTCACCGGCTGTGTTTCATTGCAATTGTTGGTAACGTGGGCCTCGACTGATCCGGTATGGAAATCTGATTTATGATCCACATATTTGATTTGGCAAAGGTTTACACTGGATGCCCTTCCTGACACAACCCTCCCCATTTATCTGTGCTTGGGACCAGCACTAAGAATGCACTGGCTTGTGCATCCTCAGTGGCTGGGTTTCATTGCAGAGTTTACTGAGCGACTCAAATTAGCGTGAGGTTGCAGAGGAGCATCTTAAAGGTAGCCTCACAAGCAGAACCACTCTGACGAATTGATCACACTGAGCTTTCGAGAAGATTGGGTTTGGCTGTCATGTAACTGATGACCCAAAAAAAAAAGAGAAAGAAAAGAAGGTCTACACATCCATAAAAAAAGATGGTTTAATCACTGCTTTGGAAGAAACCCCGTATGTAGTTGAGACATAATACAGCTTAACTGCCATTAGGTACACCAGAGCCAATCTGCAGAACAGATCGATTGCTCTGGCTTTTAAGCATACAAAACTGCAGTGTGTGCGTGTTCTGAGAGCTCCAGTAACCACTAACTAAAGATTGTTCAAAAATCTTAACTGATCATTATATGAATTATTTTTAAATCGGGTCTTTTTTTCCCATCCTTAAACTTGCTATGATACATTCCTGATATTACCACTTTACAGATGATAGCCCTCAGCTCCACTGTGGTGCTGAATCTGGCTTTATCCTCTATTATTACAGCCAACTGCCAAAATGACTGAACCCATCCCACTGGTGTACAGTGAATTTGTCCCTCTAATATACTCGTTCTTAATCCTGTCCTTCTTCGTCACTCCCAATGACAAATTTGGCATCTTCAACTCTACCACCTGCAGTTCCACCTCCCGTCTTTTCATCAACACTACCATCTCCAAACCATACAACATAGCTGGTCTCACTACCACCTTGTAAACCATCCCTTTAACTCTTGCTGGTATCCTTCTGTCGCAAATCACTCCTGGCACTCTTCTCCACCCACTCCACCCTGCCTGCACTCTCTTCTTCACCTCTCTTCCACACTCCGTTACTTTGAACAGTTGATCCCAAGTATTTAAACTCATACGCCTTCGTCACCTCTACTCCTTGCATCCTGACCATACCGCTATCCTCCCTCTCATTCATGCACATGTATTCTGTCTTGCTCCTACTGACTTTTATTCCTCTTTTCTCCAGTGCATACCTCCACCTCTCCAGGCTCTCCTCAACCTGCACCCTACTCTTGCTACAGATCCCAGTGTCATCCACAAACATCATGGTTCACGTAGACTCCTGCCTGATGTCGTCCGTCAACCTGTCCATCATCATTGCAAACAAGAAAGGGCTCAGAGCTGATGATCCTTGATGTAATCCCACCTCCACCTTGAACCCATCTGTCATTCCAACTGCACATCTTACCACTGTCACACTGCCCTCATACATATCCTACACCACTCTTACATACTTCTCTGCAACTCCCGACTTCCTCATACACCACCACACCTCCTCTCTTGGCACCCAATCATATGCTTTCTCTAAATCCACAAAGACAATGTAACTCCTTCTGACCTTCTCTATACTTCTCAATCAACATTCTCAAAGCAAACATTGCATCTGTTCTGCTCTTTCATGGCATGAAACCATACTGCTGCTTGCTAATCCTCACCTCTCCTCTTAATCTAGTTTCCACTACTCTTTCCCATATCTTCATGTTGTGGTTGATTAACTTTATACCTCTGTAGTTACTGCAACTCTACACATCACCTTTATTCTTGAAAATCGGTACCAGTATGCTTCTTCTCCACTCCTCAGGCATCCTCTCACTTTCCAAGATTGTGTTAAACAATCTAATTAAAAACTCCACTGCCATCTCTACTAAACACCTCAATGCCTCCACAGGAATGCACCCAGCCACTGAGGATGCACAAACCAGTGCATTCTCAGTGCCGGCCCCAAGCCCAGATAAATGGGGAGGGTTGCGTCAGGAAGGGCATCTGGCGTTAAACCTTTACCAAATCAAATGTGCAGATCATATCACATCTAGAATGCTTGGACAAATACCTTGGGGCAATAGGACACTCTTGTTTCAGTGTTTCAATATCTGTAAACTGTACAGCTTGTCCACCACCTCTTGTTTTGAACACCTCACCCTGAGGAAGAAAACAAAACAACTTAAGAGTTATTAAGAGATTTCAGAAAAAAAGATATTATTCATTTGAGCATTTAACTGGCAGCACTTGAGGAAATAATTTCACTTATTGTTTAAAACTTTGCCTCTATAATGAAAAATTGCTTTACCCAGATTCTTAATGTAAAAAAAAGAAGAAGAAGAAGAGTGATTTAGTGGAACCTATGCATGCACATCTTTGATTCGAGATCTCAGAATTAAGGAATTAAACTATTTTACCTTGATCAGCTTGGTCTCGATCTCCCCATCAGAAGCAAGCTCCTGATGTGTGAGCACATATTTGTGGCATTTAGACAGAACTTTCTCACTGGGAGCCGACACCTTGATTGCATTTGGTATGATTGGCTGCATGACAGTGCCCAGGTCCAAATTAGAAGATGGTTTATGGTCTATCCATTTCTCCCCACCGGCAGAATATGAGCGTCTGTGTCGTGGATGAACTGGTGGGGCTGTCTAATGTAACCAATCCCAATGTGACAAAAAGATAAACCAGGAAAATTATTCACACGGGGTAGTGGGGTAAGCTACTGTGATTGTTAGTCATGTTAGTGCTAGTTTGAATGGGGGGGGCACTAATGGAAGACACAAGTGTTGATGTCAGTCTGGACCACTATGAAATAAAAATAACCATCTTAATAGTTCGAGAATTTTTTTGTTGTTGAAATACTGTGAAATATAGTTGTAGAATAGATCAGGCAATGGACCATAAAAGGAGCACTTCATAGAATATTTTGATCTTCCAGTAGTACCCAAATTTTTGTGACAATCTATCATGGTGAGTGTTGCCAAAAAATGTTCATGCAAAACTACAGCAGGTGTTTTTAGATTACTTGAAAGATGTGCTCAAAAACATGCACAAAAAACCCCCACAAAAACACACACACACAAGCTCTCAAATAGACATCGGATAGAAGAGATTAATTCTAAAATAATTGAATTAAAACAAATTGCAACCATTAAGAGCATGCAAGGGTTCCGCTTAATAAATGGGAGGTGTAAAAGATTATTTCCAAACAGCATTAACTTTTAACTTAGAGAAATGGGAAGAGTTACTGAAGTATTATATCTTCAAGAAAATGGTTCTATTCAATTTGTAGATGGATTTCTATTATATGATAAGAAAAAAATTCTAAAAAAGAAAATCTAGATTTTAGTTTACTAATTTGTTTCTTTCTTCACTACTTTTTTTAAAAAAAATAAAATGACTACTTGCCATTGGTATTGAGGAACGCAGCTGTGATATGTGATATTTAACGTGGTGATTAATCATATTTTTGGTCTATAGTTCTATTTAGTCAAGGAAGCACTCAATATGACGGTTAATGGGCATTATTTATTGCTTCTAATTTAATGTTTTCATGGCAGGTGGTGCTAAATTAAAAGCTTCACCTCCACATTACAAAACCAAAAAGGGTAATAATTCTAGACATTTTTTAACTCGTGGCCTAAAGAGCATCTGTTAGTAAAGCAGCAAGACTATATTTTTTGAAAACATCTGAAAAAGGCTTATGCTCTGCCAATTTCAAATAATCAGCTGTTTTCAGTTAAATGTCACATTATTTTTTTTAAAATTAGCTTTTTGCAATCCATGTCCAACCTTCCTCAGGAGAAACAAATGTCACAAATACAAACATGTCTTTTGCCTACAACTCAAGTTTTAAAAAAAACCCGTTGCTTTTATTTTTGTAAATGACAATAATGTGTTAATGATAATAACAAAATATGTAATTATTATTATCTCAAAGAGCCTGTTGAGTACTTTTAAGGAGGTATCCAGCCTTCAAGAAAATGGACACTGATGTATCCTAATTCTATGAAAGCATCATTAAGAGATACTTCCCTGAGCTGTCTTTTTCCTTATGATTTAGAGGTATTCTTTGTGGATCCATGGATTTTTTGGGTAATTGGTTGATGTAAAGAAGTTCCAGGTACTGCCACTTGATGTCAGTATATACTTAGTTCTAATATTCCTTAGTTCTAATTATTTTAGCAATTCAAACACTACGACTTCATGCAGAACACTTAAATGTGCATGATCATAGAAAAGTAGTTAAAATATTATTTTGAGTGGATTTCATAGTTTAAAAGGTAAAATGCTCTGATTAATTTACACTTTTAAATGTTATATTTTAAACCAGAGTTCTCCAGACATAGCTGTTTGTGTTTTTCATGGCCAATATAGAAAAGAGCTCAATGGTATAAAAAGGCAACATTTTTTTTAGAATATTCTAACTATAGAGTTCATTATGATAAATATGTATGCAAGTTTTTGAAATAACTTAGATTTTTGGAACAAAAACAAACAAAACAAAAACTGCCCTTGCTCAGAATATGAAATATTTGGTTGCAAAGACTTGGAGTGAGAATGTTTGTACAATTTTTACAGAACTGTTATCCTTGTGTTAACAAAAAGTATGATCTCTTCTCATCGATCACAGATTAGTACATTTGTTTTACCTTGTCATCAATTACAATTGATGACAAGGTAAAACACTAATAAGTATTAGTGCTGAAGCAATAATAGGCCCTTTCATTTTGTAATGAAAAAATACTGGTATAGATGTTGTTGCATTAAAGAGGTCATATCATGCCTTTTGGGTTTTTCCCTTTCCTTTAGGGTGTTATATAGCTGGGAGGTGCATGTAAAACATCTGCAGAGTTACAAAGCTCAAAGTCCACGCCAAAGGGAGTTATTCTGTCTGACAGAAAACACTACCTGAAATGCCTGGTTTGTAGTCCAGCGTTTTCTTTCATTACTTATCTATGTAACAAATTTTTATAATACCCGCTGGGTGATAGTTTGGCCCACCCCCAAACAACGTTCGGTAGAGCAGCCGGGTCACGTAATTTGGTGCAACACCGCGAAGGGTTTGGTTTGCAGGGCATCTGGGTAGCATAGCGGTCTATTCCGTTGCCTAATAACAGGGAGAACACCGGTTGGAATCCTTGTGTTACCTCTGGCTTGGTCGGTCCTCCCTACAGACACAGTTGGTCATGTCAGCGGGTGGGAAGCCAGATGTGGGTATGTGTCCTGGACGCTGCACTAGTGCCTCCTCTGGTTGGTCAGGGTGCCTGTTCAGTGGGGGAGGGGGAACTGAGGGGAATAGCGTGATCCTCCCATGCACTACGTCCCCCTCGTGAAACTCCTCTCTGTCAGTTGATAAGAAGCTACTCCACATGTATCGGAGGAAGCGTGTGGTAGTCTGCAGCAGCAGAGGAGGTGGAGCAGCGACTGGGACGGCTCAGAAGAGTTGGGTAATTGGCCGGGTACAATTGGGGAGAAAAAGCGGGGGGAAAAATCCACCCCCAAAAAAAGGCTTGGTTTGCACATATCGCAATGTTGAGAAGACGCCGTTTTCTTTGGTACGAAGGCAAATTCCCTTTGTATGGACTTCCAAAGGAAAGGGAAATGAAGAATCAGTGGTTAAAATTCCTTTTTACCACTATTCCTCAGCAGTACAACCTCAACATTTTATTGTGTCCCCTTCATTTTACCAAGGACCGTTTCCTGAACTGGGCACACACAGTTCACCGATGGATTTTCGATTTGTTCGCTTTTCCCAAAGAAGAAAGTGCCAGACAACATTGGATACGTGTTTGTTTGTTCGCGCCACAGCACAGAGGACTCTTTCCTCAATAGAGCCCAGTATGAAGACGAGGCTGTTCCATCTGTAAAGGGCCATATTGAGGAGTCCAAATGGCTGTCTTCTTGGTAAAAGGTCTTCTTGGTAAATGCAGACGTTCTCACAAAACAGTTCACTTTATTAGTATTATTAGCATTTAAATTACTCCAGCATACAAACAACCGACTATGCATGGAGATACTAGTCATTTGGCGACAGCAGGATAACATTTTACTAACTATGTAAAATTTGTCATTTCCTGACAGCAGAAGTTTCCCACTTCAGTCAGCATTTTAGTGCATTTCCCATACGTACATCAATTAACAGGGGCATGTAGAGAAACATTTTTATATATGGCTTGTGACTGAAAGACTCAATCCACTGTTATGTCACACAATACGCAGGTAGTGAGCATAATATTTACTAGAGACGTCCTGCTGTGATCTTTGTTGCTGCGGATGTTCGTGCCGTCCACTCTCATATTCTGGATCGTATTCGGGCTCAAACATATACAGATGGATTTGAGAAGTTGCAATTTCCAATCAAGAACGAGAAATTATGTTACATGGTAGGTTTATAGTTTGCTTATGGAACCGCCTACACTGGTGTTGTATTGAACTCTGTTTCCCCGTCGAGCTCTGTTTCCCCCTGAGGATGAGGTGGTGCTAAAAGTACTGACTGCTTTCCCCTCGGCAGGCTTTCGGAAGTTGGCCAACAAGAAGAAAGCAGTGAGGCTTTTAGGTAGGGGGGCCTTAAAAGAGACAGCTAAAACAAGCTAACATGGCTTGTTTCAGACAGAGGGTGAACTGAGGGGCTGCATAAAGGGCCAGTATAAGATACATAATGATTTTTTGAACTGAGTCATGCAAAGCTATCCTAGTCAAGAATATATAGAGCTGGATTGAGCATGATATGATCTCTTTAATACTTCCAGTGTTGCTCTATTGCCATATGCCACTGGGGGGAAAAAACACCCACAACACCAAGCCTAGTTTAAATATTTTTCAAATTCAGAGTTGTAGTGGTATTCTCAAGGTCACTAAAGCAAGGCAGAAAAAAAGCAGGTCTGCAACACTGATCTGCAGTGGGCAACAGAAAGGACAATAAACATGACTAGAGCACTACCACATATAGAGCATGTACAAATCAGCTAAAAGTACACACATATAGCTATCCAAAGCATGGCAGTTAAATCCACCTGCTATTCAGGCAGAATAACATAAATCAAGTACAGATGCAGTGCAGGATATGGCTATGGATGCAGCGGCATAGCAATAATTCAGACACATCTACTCACAACACTATAGTGATGCACTTCTACATGGCATATCAGACTAGACTACAACACATCAGAAAACACCGGCTGAATGTAGAAATTCTCAAAGTCATTCTAGGGATTCTGTCACACACTAACCCTTGTGCCTGACTCTAGGTCTAGCCCAAAGGCAGGAGTTGAAGCAGTGTCTGGGGCCCATCGCTTGCCTCTCCTGCGACCCACGCTGCTGCTGGCATGATATTGGCCAGGGGTCTGGTTCCCATACTGGGGGGTTCCAGGCTGCCTACCCTGCCTGGCATCTACAGGTAATCTCTGTTCCCACTCAGAGATGCAGGAGGCTACTGAGAGACTAATTGAAGAGGATATACTGGAGGAGCAGGAAGATGTGGGGAGGATGTCTTGAACTGCCCTAAGTGAGGCTGGGTTTTGGCAAGGAGGAATTTGACTGAAATCCTGGAAAGGGGTTGAGGATTAAAGCCAAAGATAGAAGTGATGTGAAGTGTGGAAAAGCAGATACAAGTACACAACAGTGGAATAGTTAGTGCATGCAAATCATAGATCATAGTCATTATGAATCAAGCAATATCTGCTTAATAAACATTGATTCACCAGGAATCCATGCAAACAGGGGAAAAAAAAAGAATAAGAAAGAAAAAAGAACATGAGATACTCACAGGTATTGCTGAGGGTGAGGCAGACCTCTTCTGGGGAGCAGGGCGATCTCTTTCTCTTGTTGAAGGCTTCTGGGGTTTGTCTGACTGCTCAATGGGACATGCGCTAGAGCTCTCCGTTACAATGGCCTTGAGCTGCTTTAGCTTCTCATCCTTCACCCAAAGCTTGTTCTGCATCTCCAGTTGCTTGGCATTTACTCTTCTCTCCTATAGGGAAAATATCAGCAGGAGAACCTTAAAAACTAAAAATCCTTATTTAGCTATCATAATCCATTCCTCTAAATCTTTTATCATACAGCAGTACAATGAAGATGATGCTACTACTACTACTACCAGTAATAAAATAATATTTTTACCATATTTCCTGGACTATAAGTCACTGCTTTTTTACTTGTATGGCTGGGTCCTGCGACTTATATTCCAAAATTTAATGTTGTCGGACGAATACACTGCATTTCAACTAAGGCCAGTAATGACACTGTTTAATCTTGTAACCATATAAATACAACTTATACATCAAAGCAACTTATGTTTTTTTTTTCCCCTCGCAACAATGCTTTTTTGTTGAGTGTGACTTGTAGTCTGGGAAATATGGTACTCTTATATATATATATATATTTTTTTTTTAAATAATTAATATAAATGTTACAACAGGTGTTAAATAGCCAGCTAGAAGTTTATCTTGGTGCAAATCTAACAATAAGAGCTGTACAGGGACATTTTTTTCTTAGATACTCGTGTCTAACAGCAAGCTAACTTAGCAATGACCACTCACTGATTGGGGATAAAATAATAGACAAATTGCAATGCTATGAAATGGGCAGGGTAAAGGGAATTAATCTTCAAAATTTCAGGTCTTGTATAGGTTTAATATCATGTCCATTAGAAATTTGTTTATTTAAGTTCACAACACAACCACAGTTTTGGTCCCTCGGAACAACGCCCACTTACACACTCCTTCTCCCACTTAATTTTGGTATCAGAAACCATGCCCTTCATTCGTTGTTCCATGCGTCTCCTCTCTGACAGCTCCCTCTGCAGCCTTTGCTCCTGGGTCTCCAGCTCCTGCTGAAGAGAACGCTTGTCTTCCTCATAGATGTTGGTGGTCTTCTGCAGGATCTCAATCTGAAAGGCACAGCAGAATATAAACATTTCTGCATTTGAAATGGTAGGTAGTAATTAATGAAACAAAGACACCAGTACTTAAAAAAGTGTTGAGAATAAAGTGACTCTTAAATAAAGGCCATAGAGGTAAGACACCTTGTATTCCAGCATTTTGGACTTCTTCTCCAGTTTGTCAATCTCAGTCTTCTGGTGGGCGATGAGTCTCTCTCTCTCACCCAGCTTGCTTCTCTGATCATGAATAAAGTTCTCCTTGGCCGTGAGATGGTTGTCCATCTCCTGCAACGCAGACTTTAGTGTGTTGGCTGTGGAAGGACATTAAGGACTTAAGTGTCTGTGTTAAATTTTGACTTCTCATTTGTGACACATAATCCAGAGGGGCTGAAGGGAATACCAGGAAAAACTAATTTGCTAGACATACATGAAATGGCAAAATTGCTTTTCAGAAAAAAAAAAAAATTACAATAATTTTACGATTTCAGATTTGTTTTGTTAAAAAGGTGCTGTGCAATTCAACTTTAAACTTGACCTGAGTTCAGCCATGAGGATGACAAGTTTAAATGGAACCAGTTCAAAAGAACAAGTAGCACATACAAAGCATGTTTACTGACCAAAAAATGAAAAATGACATTTGAAAATAAAGAACTTTGTCTGAAGGAAGTCTAAATTCAAACTCAGATTTCATAAGGCATGCCTCTCCAAAGTATGATGCCTTTGAAGAAAAAAAAAATGCAAACTGCATTGATATCTCCAACACCTAAAGTTTTGAGAGACCAATTCAACACAATGATCACACTGCATTTGGAACTGTGTTTTTAAAGGTCCACTTTGCCGATTTTCAACCTTATCTCTAGCTATCTGAATTGGGGCTATATAGTGTGAAAAACACCTTCAGTTGTTGCCAGTGTTCTGTCTCTCTGGGGCATAGTTGCAAAATCTGTTCTTCAGGCACTAACACCGTCATTTGACGTGTCAGTGCCATAGTTGGTGACAAGGAAGAACTACGGTCAAGTTCAGCTTGGATTTCTAGTCTCTGCCAGCACCTCAGCCAGGTGGCGTGCTCTAGATGCCACTCAAACAAAACTTCCTTGTTCTCTTCGCCTTGTATTGAAAAACCAGTTACGTTTCCAACAGTAAAAATAGTATCCCAAAATATGAGTGCAGAGGATCTTATGGACAAGGATATATTTTACAGGGTTTTGGCTGACTTGGATATTCAACTGTATTTATTCGAGTCAAAGTATATGACCAAAGAAATGCAGCAGGGAAGAGGCCGAGGCTGCTCCTGCATTAACCAAGGTAGAGGATATGGCCAGCAAGGACAATCCAGAATCTGTGCTGCCAAGAGCAAACAGCAACTGGTGGTGCTTTTGCTCAAATTGCCCTCCGATGCCAACAGAAACTGAATCATTCTGCTGTGATGAGTTTCAGTGTATGCAGTTTTTGTTGGATGCTGTCACCAACGCCAACCCCAATACTTTCTTCAGGACACCAAAGATAAACCACAAAAGACAACCAAGACCAGCAGGGCTGAGAGGGCAGATGACCGTTGAGTGAGTACGCAATGTTTTGGCCAACAAAATAATATCTATAGGCTTGTGTGGTGATACACAGCAACATTGGGCAAGCAGTTTTCTCAACACATTAGTAGTAGTAGTGATTACATGGCAACCTCTTGTTACCCAGACAAATTCTATTTTTTCCGCATCTCACAAAATTTCCTGTTAGCAAGCACATTGCCCTATAATAACAGGCCAAATTGTCACCCTTACGCTATTTATTGTCTTCCCTTAGATAACTTGCAATTACAATGACCACTGTGTTTTGTGTTTAAAAAGCTGCTAATGTTACAGTATATGCTCAGTACGTGTAGCTTCCTGATGTATAACCACCTTCCTTCCTGTATTTTGCTCTCTGCAGAAAATATCGTCTGGTTGCTTATCTTTTTTATTGAATGAGTGTTACAAGGGGAGAAACTCACATGTGTCATAAATCTCATCAAAACCAAATATCCTTCCCCCAAAGGTCAGTAGAGAGGGCATGTTGAAGTGGATGAAGCAACAGACAAGCTTTGACTATGTGATATACAAGCCTTTGTGTAATAATGCTACTAAACTTCAACACAGCTAACAAAGGACACATCTACCTTGACACTTGTTGGGTCTGATCTAAACTTTGTCATGTCAAATTATGATATAAAATATATACAAACTGGCATCCTGTCCAGGGTGTCTCCCTGCCTGCCGTCCAATGACTGCTGGGATAGGGTCCAGCATCCCCGTGACCCTGACAGCAGGATAAGTGGTTTGGATAATGGATGGATGGCTGGACTATCAAAGTTGGCGGCAGGTACATCTATGTCAGATGCATGCAGAATCATAACTGCTGTCTTATGCAGAGGTTCTGCACATTTTACTTCAGAGGCAAGATGTATTACATTTTCTTCCAAAACAGGGCAAAGTGTGTTTGGGTTTTTTTGGGGGAGAGAGTGATATATGTCAAAGAAAGCTGAATCAGTTCATCTGAACACAATGTTTATTGACAGAAACATTTCATCCCTCATCTAAGTGACCTCTTCAGTCTAAACTGACTGCAGGTATCCCCACCCTTAAAAGCAATACAGTTGCATGACGACCGAAACCAATGATCGGTTTCATTTGCAAATAGGTGTGACCATTAACTAGAATTTCAATGGCCATGTGTACTATTCACAGAGGATTTGGGAATGTTTGCAATCACAGCATTGTAAGATGGCAACAGATGTATTCTTACCCCCCCCCCGGTTCAGGGACGGTCGTTCCCTCTTCACATAGATGGCCTCTTTGACTCCCCGTTCATACCAGCGTTCCTCTCTATCAAGGATGTGCACATCCTCATCCTTGAAAGAGTAGCTACTGGCCTGTAGATGGGTGTAGGCTGCGGTGTCCTGGCCCGACATGTTAGCTCTTCTGTGTTGTGCCATCCTCTCGTCCAGTGTCTGTTCAATTTCCCCAATGAACAAGTCACGGCAATCCTCTTGGCACTTAACAAAGTAAACTATATTCATCTGTTTGTGGCGGGGAACCCAATCCTTACGGTAGACCAATTTCTAGCGCAGCGCGTTTTGCGGTTTGAAAGCAATTGAGACGCGGTGTTGGGAAAATATGTGTCTTCCAAATCTGTCACCATCTTACAAGGCTGTGATTACAAACATTCCCAAATCCTCTATGAATAGTACACATGGCCATTGAAACTCTAGTTAATGGTCACGCCTATTTGCATATGAAACTGATTGTTGGTTTCGGTCATTATGCAACTGTATTGTTTATAAGGGTGGGGATACCTGCAGTCAGTTTAGACTGAAGGTTACTTAGATGAGTGATGAAACGTATCTGTCAATAAACTTTGTGTCCAGATGAACTGATTCAACTGTGATTTTCTCACCTGGATTATTGAGCATGCATAAAGACAGGGTTGATATATGGTTAAAAATAAATCATTTGTAGCAGAATGGAGGAGAAAAGGACTTGTACCAATTGGCTAGACAGAGGGACCGAGCTGGGAAGGATGTGCAGCAGCTAAGGGTGATCAAGGATAGAGACGGAAATGTGCTGACAAGCAAGGAGAGTGTGCTGAGAAGGTGGAAGGAGTACTTTGAGGGGCTGATGAATGAAGAAGCAGAGAGAGAAGGTTGGATGATGTGGGTATTGTATGAGGAAGTCGGGAGTTGCAGAGAAGTATGTAGGAGTGGTGCAGGATATGTATGAGGGAAGTGTGACAGTGGTGAGGTTTGCAGTTGGAATGACAGATGGGTTCAAGGTGGAGGTGGGATTACATCAAGGATCGGCTCTGAGCCCTTCCTTGTTTGTAATGGTGATGGACAGGTTGACGGACAAGATCAGGCAGGAGTCTCCGTGGACTATGATGTTTTGCGGATGAGATTGTGATGTGTAGCGAGAGTAGGGTGCAGGTTGAGGAGAGCCTGCAGAGGTGGAGAAATGGACTGGAGAGAAGAGGAATGAAAGTCAATAGGAACAAGACAGAATACCTATGTGTGAATGAGAGGGAGGACAGTGGAATGGTAAGTATGCAAGGAATAGAGGTGACGAAGGCGTATGAGTTTAAATACTTGGGGTCAACTGTCCAAAGTAACAGAGAGTGCAGAAGAGAGGTGAAGAAGCGAGTACAGGCAGGGTGGAATGGGTGGAGAAGAGTGTCAGGAGTGATTTGCGACAGAAGGGTACCAGCAAGAGTTAAAGGGAAGGTTTACAAAATGGTTGTGAGACCAGCTATGTTATATGGTTTGGAGACAGTGGCACTGACAGAAAGTCAGGCAGCAAAGCTGAATGTGGCAGAGTTGAAGATGCTAAGATTTTCATTGGGAGTGATGAAGAAGGATAGGATTAGGAATGATTACATTAGAGGGACCGCTCGAGTTGGACGGTTTGGAGACAAAGCAAGAGAGGCAAGATTGAGATGGCTTGGACATGTGTGGAGGAGAGATGCTGGGTATATTGGGGGAAGGATGCCGAATATGGAGCTGCGAAGGAAGAGAAAAAGAGGAAGGCGAAAGAGGAAGTTTATGGATGCGGTCAGGGAGGACATGCAAATGGCTGGTGTGACAGAGGAAGATGCAGAGGACAGGAAGAAATGGAAACGGATGATCCGCGCTCGCGAGCCCTCATGGGAGCAGCCGAACGTAGTAGTAGTGGCAGAATGGTAACGCTGTTGCCTTTTGGATGGGTTTTCTAAGTGAAATGGAATAAGTGCTTTAAAAATCTATTTCACCCTGTTATGGAAACAAGACATTTGAACAGAACCTGTTATACACTTTTTAAAATCTAGGTATTTGGTAGAAAATTTATAAAGGCGAAAAAAGGATGAACTATCAATGTATAATACAAAATGTAAATGGTAAATGGATAAAGGGGTGCTATGGCTCAGGAGGTAAGAGCTGGTCATCTAGTAATCAGAAGGTTGCTGGTTCGATCCCTGGCTCCTCCACAGAGTGTGTCCAAGTGTCCTTGAATAAGACACTGAACCCTTAATTGCTCCTAATGAGCAGGTTGGCACCTTCCATGGCAGCCTCTGCCAGTGTGTGTGTGTGTGTGTGTGTGTGTGTGTGTGTGTGTGTGTGAATGTGAGGCATACACTGGAAAGTGCTTTGAGTTGCCGGTAGACTAGAAAAGCACTATATAAATGTAGTGCATTGGCCATAATACAAAATGTTGATTATATTTTTGAAAAAAAAAAAAATTTCAGTAAATGCCAATGTTCTCTCCATGACCAAGATGCGTTATTTCAAAAGGTAACTAGATCCATCTGCAGCCTGGCATGACTGCCTGAAAAAATACATTATGAAGAGCACCCATTTCAAACTCAGTGACTATTCCAGGTTTTGGATGACTAAGAAAAACTATCAACATAATCAGAATCAGAAATACTTTATTGATCCCTGGGATCAATAAAGTTGGGTCAAGTTACAGTTGCTAAGATTCTAGAAGAGAAAATATATATACTAAGGGAATTATACGAAAAATGAGAAATATGTAAAGATATGCACATTATATTACAAAATACACCAATCAGCCAAAACATTAAAACCACCTGCCTAGTCTTGTGTAGGTCCCCCTCGTGCTGCCAAAATAGCTCTGCTCCGTCAAGGCATGGACTCCACAAGACCTCTGAAGGTGTCCTCTGTTATCTGGCACCAAGACGTTAGCAGCAGATCCTTTAAGTCCTGTAAGTTGCAAGGTGGTGCCTCCATGGATCAGACTTGTTTTTCCAGCAAATCCCACAGATGTTCGATCAGACTGAGATCTGGAGAATTTGGAGGCCAAGGAAACACCCTGAACTCTGTCATCTTCCTCAAACCATTCCTGAACAACTTTTGCAGTGTGGCAGGCTGCCTTATCCTGCTGAAAGAGGCCACTGTCATCAGATAATACTGTTGCCATGAAGGGGTGTACCTGGTCTGCAACAATGTTTAGGTAGGTGGCACGTGTCAAAGTAACATCCACCGGACTCAAGGTTTCCCAGAAGAACACTGCCCAGAGCATCACTCTGCCTTCGCCAGCATGCCTTCTTCTCTTAGTGCAGCCTGGTGCCATCTCTTCCCCAGGTAAATGAAGCACACGCACCTGGCCATCCACATGATGTAAAAGACAACATGATTCACCAGACCAGACCACCTTCTTCCATTGCTCCATGGTCCAGTTTTGACACTCACGTGCCCATTGTAGGCACTTTCGACAGTGGACCTGGGTCAGCATGGGCACTTGGACCAGTCTGCGGTTACGCAGCCCCATTCGCAGCATGCGGCGATGCACTGTGTGTTCTGACACCTGTCTATCATAGCCAGCGTTAACTTTTTCAGCAGCTTGAGCTACAGTAGCTTTTCTGTGGGATCGGGCTAGCCTTCGCTCCCCACATTGAGCCTTGGGCGCCCATGACCCTGTTGCTGGTTCACTGGTTTTCCTTGGACCACTTTTGGTAGGTACTGAACACTGCATACTGGGAACACCCCACAAGTCCTGCCGTTTTGGAGATGCTCTGACCCAGTCATCTAGGCATCATAATTTGGCCCTTGTTAAAGTCACTCAGATCCTTACACTTGCCCATTTTTCCTGCTTCCAACAAATCAACTTCAAGAACTGACTTTTCACTTGCTGCCTAATACATCCCACTGCTTGCAAGTGCCATTGTAATAAGATAATCAATGTTATTCACTTCACCTGTCAGTGGTTTTAATGTTTTGGCTGATCTGTGTATAACTGCAATATATATATAGAAAAATAAGAAATATGTAAAAATATGAATGCAGTACTAATGCAGTATAAATATACACCAGGGTGTTGCACAGTTGAAGAATCTGTCCTTGTTGTATACATCTACTGCAAAATGCAAAGAGCATACCCAAAGATTTCCCAGTACTGATATCAGCATGTTCTCATCATATTTTTTTTCTTCTTTAAATCTCTTCGAGCCATTCTTTGCAAACACCTATTGGCAAATGGTGGTACTTTATGCTTACTCCTTACTCCCTCCTCTCTCTTCTTTCAGTAGTTGTCACATCCAGGCATGATACAAGGAGGTATGTTTGTTGTCGACAAAACTAATCCAATTTATGCCATTTTTCGGTTTTCTTAACGAAGAGTGACGATTTTAAGACACCGTTCTTTGTACACAGAGCCGCGGGGTTTTGAAAAGATTTGGGTGTCAGAAGCTCGCACACAATGCATCCTGGTACATGTAGGTACTGCTGGCACGGCTCTGTGACCAGGAAAACTGAGATTTCTCAGTCAATTATAGCAGGCACTGAGGAAATTTATTGCTTCAACTGACTACATTTGCCATCAGCACTTAATGGCCATCCACATAAAAACGGGTAAAATTTAAATCTAAGAAGGTCATCAGAGAAACGGAAAAATCCAGATGAAAACCCTGACTGGGATGATTAAGACTAGATTCCTAACTCCTTTATTGCTGTCAATTTAAGAACAATTCCTACCAGTTTTGTTGTATTGCTCAGTCATCAGCTGGCGAATGTGTCGTCTCCTCTCCAAAACTTCAATAAGATGGGGCAGTGTCTGATCATCTGCTGGGTCCACCAGCTCACAGGGAGGCAGGGGTGGAAGGGTGTCAATAAGCTGATTTAGCAGTGCTAGGTCATCTGCAGCAAAGAAACGCCAAGAAAAAGTTAAGGAGGTGGAAAGCTTTTTTTCTGAGCTAAAAACATGTTGGTATGACCCTAGGGTGGTAGAATTTTTTGATTTTTAGATACTTTATTGATCCCCGTGAGGAAATTACGCTCTGCATTTAACCCATCCTAGCTGTGTAGCTAGGAGCAGTGGGCAGCCGCCGTGCAGCACCCAGGGACCAACTCCAGTTCGTCTTGCCATGCCTCAGTCAGGGGCACTGACAGGAGGACTAACCCTAACATGCATGTCTTTTTGATGGTGGGGGAAACCGGAGCACCCGGAGAAAACCCATCACAGACACAGGGAGAACATACAAACTGCACACAGAGGATGACCCCCCAAGGTTGGACAACCCCAGGGTTCGAACCCAGAACCTTTTTGCTGTGAGCCGACAGCACTAACCACTGGTCCACCGTGCCACCAATTGAACTGATTGCTCTTGTAATGAATTAAACAAAAGCAGAGACTGCATCACACAGGAGCTCTGAGAGAGAAAATATATGCCTTTCCTTTCTTCTATAAGAAAACACACATTACAATCAACCCCCCCCCTTTTGCCAACATAATGAGGTGGCATCAAAGACACTAAGACCCACATTACGTAGAGTTGTAGACAAAACCCGTGGGGTCAAGCATGTTAAGATAAATAAAATATGCACCAAGTAGAACATGCTGGTGATAGCCAACAAAACTCTGGATAGACCCATGAGAAGTTGGGGCGTGGTGCTCCACAATAATACTGCTGTCCATAGCACCCCTTCACCACCACCACCACTGTCCTGCTCTCCATCCCTAGTGGTCAGAGCCATACTAAAAACAAGTGCTACTTATTTACACAAATCAGCATTTCTGAAATATTTTTCTGTCATGAATGAATAACACAACACAAGTTTAATAAGGTTAATATGACAGATTCCAAAGGCCATTACTAGTATTACTGGTGCTTCCTTGCTCTTTCAGTCGGTGTGACAGCTCTTCTCTGAAAGCCTGGTTCCTGTGTCTGCGCCCTGCTGCAAGGGCGCAGATGGGCCGGTCTACCGGTCGAGCCACCTCCACCTCCTGGGTCATTTCTGCAAACCGCAACACCAACTACAACACATAACAAATGCTTTGTCATACATAACAAACCATGTCAATGATTTGTCTGATGTTCATAAGTTAAACTAACATTGGCAATATTTTTCAGATTTGCAAGAGATTAGACTTGGCGATGATATTTTCTTAAAACTATACAAACACATTTAGATTTACTTGGCCATGACCATGATGTTTGACAAACAAAACACTAAAGAAAACAAGTCAACATTTTCCAGTAAATTTTAAAGATCTTACCATTGTTTCTTCATAATCGTCAGCTTTAGGGTTGAGACACAAAATCATCCTGACTTTTCCCTCCCCATCGAAATAATTTTTGAACAGATGTGTTACTTTTGAGTCCCTGTATGGCACCATCTAGATGAAAACAAAAGCTCATTGTGATTATATTTTCTGCCAATGTGCGTTATTAATTTCCACTGGAAAAATACATGGAAAACAATATTACATGCACTTTTAAAAGAAATAAGGAAAAAGAACAAACCTTCTTTGTTCCAAACAACTGATTTTCTCGTAGGACTTCTATACATGTGCGTAGTGTCATCAAAGACTGATTAATGTTGCCTGTAAGCAAGACAATAGCAATAAATTACATTTTACTTGATAATAATCCACAGAAATGCAGTGAAAACACCATTGGACATTTGGGTCATAAACTGACCTGCTTCACGGAGGCGGCAACCCTCTGCTCTGGTTCTGCTGGTGCGCTCACTGCCTGCCAGGTCCACAAGACACAGCTGGCTAACATTCACCTGGTTTTTATCCTGCAATTCAACAGAAGATTATTGGCATAGGCAAGTGCTGGTGATGCATGAGATGAGGTTTTTCATGACAGTTTCTTTGAAATACTACCAAGAACAAGCTAAGAAGCAGCAGGTCACCTGTAGAATGTGGTCCCCATCAGCATCAAGTGGTGCCTGTGCTAATTTGACTATGAACACACTGTGGGAGCGACTGGACTCGCGGTTGAGTTGAGTATTGGCTATCCGTCTTTTCTTTTGACCTAGAGAACATCCAACCATTAATAAAGAGGAAGAAATACAAAAGAGAAGATTAGTTCTTTGAAAGCAAGAGGTTGACCAAGATATTGCTTTGGCTAATTCATTTGTGCCGATTAGATCTTTTGTGAATCAATAATTGCTTGTCATCCATAATTACAGCCATTTAGGCCAATTCTCTATGGTGTGGAAAATTGATAATAGCTTTCTCTGAGATCATTTCTGGGAGATGTCTCAATATGTGCTTGGGGCCTCCAGCAAAAGCATACTTTGATAGACAGAAGAGAAGGCAACAACTATACACTGAACTAACCAAATTCTATACTATCTCTATATTTTGGGGACAAATTTTGCTCCAATCAATTAAGATACAAACCACAATTATTCTACCACGTTTCCGGTAAATATCTTATTTTAGTCACTAAATCACTGTAAGCATTATTTGGGACAGATTTTTGTCTTTGTTCCTGAACATTCTTCAACTTGTGCTTCTCATGGGAACACACACACAAAGCATGTCTACTCGCCTTGGCCCTTACTGAATTTAGAATAATTAGGTACCGAACATTATTAAGAGAAGTGGTAGTACATTAGTTGGAACTGCAGATATAAACTGATTTGCCAGATCACAGCTATTACATGGTGGTGGCTAGGTGCTATGCAGAAATATCTGTCTGCCGGGGGCCCCCTGTAGCTCAGCTAGTAGAACACATACCACATAGGCTCAGGCCTTATGGCAATGTCAAGTTTGAGTCCTGGCTCGGGACCTTTGTCACATGTCATCCCCTACTCTATTTCCTCTCTCTCTACACTGTCCTGTCAATAAAAGGCTAAAAAAATGCCCAAAAATTAATTGGGGGGGGGATCTTTCTGCCCAAGTGTGCATAAAATATCCTCATTGCTATTGTTTTATGATGAAGTGTTCATTGCCAGTCAAACACCTCCATATTATTTTTTTTAATAGAGAAAGGGGTGAGAGTTAGGTGATAGCTTAACTAATAGTGACACTCACCCTTCCAAAAGACTTCAAAAGCCTCCTCCTTGGACTTCACCTCTACCTCCGTGCAGCCAGCGACATACATGTTGTGGTTCTGATCTTCACGCAAAATCTTTGACTGAGGTGGTCTAAAAGAGGTTAATGAAAAGATTCAGTACATATACCCTGGGTAAAAGACATGTATACAAGGTAGTTGACCCTGCAATCTAGTGTCCCTACAGGGGGACAGCACTAAATGAGGACTTCTCCACAGAAATCCATTAAAATGTCATGTTATCACTATTGTTAAAACATTTAGAGTATAGAGAGTGACAAGTTAACATGAATTAATAAACATGACATTAATGTTTAATATTAGGTAGTATTAGTGTAATTATTAAAAAAACAAACCGCAGCAAACATACTAACACAATCAGGGGTATAGATAAATGCATGCTGACAACTTCCAAAAGGTTTCGCACATAAGCTTAGCCATTCAAGGAAGTCTTTGCATGTCTCCAAAAGAGAGCCAAATCAAATAGCTACATTCAACAGCCAGCCTTTGTCTATGAAGAGTAGATGGACACAAAGGTAAGATGCTGCTCCACTGTGGACAAACAGGGTTTCAGATTAGGGGGTTGGTAATGTAATGATGGGAGCACCTACTAAGCACTGAAATTATATATCAGCTACAGCCAGTTACAACTAAAGGGAAAGAGCGCATTGTACATTGTACCGAAAGGTCACATACACAAACTCAGAGTTCCGAACAGGTGTGCCTCCACCAAGCCACCTAATAAAAACAGGATTTTTAAAAATTCATTTTGTCAACAGTTTCTTTAAAAGTAACAAATCAAAGTATGCATTCATTTAACAGAACTCAGAATGTCAGTATATGCATGGCACATAGCCACACTTTTTTTTTTTTGAAAAAAAATTGAAGATTTCCTACACCGGTGTGTACTACTCCCTTCAGAGGACAGCACAAACAGGCTCTAACAGGTACTATTTAATGAAGATGCCAGTTGGGGACCTGTGAGGCCTCTGTTTCTCAAACTAGAGACTCTAATGTACTTATCTTCTTGCTCAGTTGTGCAACGCGGCCTCCCACTTCTTTTTCTACTCTGGTTAGAGCCTGTTTGTGCTGTCCTCTGAAGGGAGTAGTACACACCGGTGTAGGAAATCTTCAATTTCTTAGCAATTTCTCGCATGGAATAGCCTTCATTTCTAAGAACAAGAATAGACTGTCGAGTTTCAGATGAAAGTTCTCTTTTTCTGGCCATTTTGAGCGTTTAATTGACCCCACAAATGTGATGCTCCAGAAACTCAATCTGCTCAAAGAAGTGCCCATCCAACCAATCCAACTTGTGGGAGCTGCTTCTGGAAGCGTGGGGTGCAATTTCTCCAGATTACCTCAACAAATTAACAGCTAGAATGCCAAAGGTCTGCAATGCTGTAATTGCTGCAAATGGAGGATTCTTTGACGAAAGCAAAGTTTGATGTAAAAAAAATCTTATTTCAAACACAAATCATTATTTCTAACCTTGTCAATGTCTTGACTCTATTTTCTATTCATTTCACAACATATGGTGGTGAATAAGTGTGACTTTTCATGGAAAACACAAAATTGTTTGGGTGATCCCAAACTTTTGAACGGTAGTGTATATGCAATAATTTTGTTTGCTTGCCATTCCATGACCAACATTGCACACAACCTGAATACAAAGACATTTCACTGATAAGCTCTCAACTTAAAAGTTGTAGAAAAACTAGGGGGAAAAAATCATTTGTTGCTTACTTTGGTCTGATGGGATCAGAGTTTGGAGCATCCTCCAGGAGATCATAGATATAGTTGTTGTAGATCTCAATGTAAGACACAAAGACACTGTAACTGCTGTCCTCATCCACACTCTGAGATTTATACTCCTTTGGACTGATCATGTCTGCAAACTCTGGGTCAGCTTTCTGTCTAAAAAGCAGAACCAAAGCAAAAGCCACATACTGAAATTTTCCTCAAGAGCTGTTGCACGTTTAGTCATTTCCAGCTTTAAATTGTTACTTGTAAACCAACTAGCTGGTCAAGTTATGAAAAATAGTTGATACATTATAAATTACTTCTATCAGTGACATAACATTTACCTTGAGGAGAGAGTCTTGGGCAGTCTGCTGGCTTCTATTAATGATATAACATTTACCTTGAGGAGGGAGTTTTGGGCACAGTCTGCTGGCTCTCTTTCTTCTGCCTTTCCAGAAGGGCATCGATTTGGCCTTGGATCTCCATCCCATTTTTGTCATCAGTTTTGAATACCTGTAAGACATCAGTATGCTCTGAAGTCAAGTATCTAACCCAAAACATTAGCTTGAGTCCAGCTCTATGACAACTCATAACAGTCTTACAAATAATAGTCTTACAAATCTCTTGGCTTGATAAGGGCCAACGCTGTTGAAGAGAATGTCTAGGCAACGAGGGAGAAGTCCACCCTCACCAAGGCAGCCGGTCATAGTGTAGGTTTTACCACTTCCCGTAACGCCATATGTAAAGAGCAGACCTATACACAGCAAAGATTATCAAAAATCCTGAAATTATTATCACTAAAACTGGATAAAAGTAACATATTTGTATAAAGCTACAATCCTGAGGACTGCCATTTGTGTATTTCAGCATACTAAATCCCAGAGATCCATTTAAAATGAAAATTGCCAATGCCATTACAGTTGTACCTTCACCAGCAGCAAACAAAATACAGTTTAACCAGGTTTTTAATTATCAATGCTGAGGTATTCATTGGTAAAGGTCTTTACAAGTTTGGTTTCTATATTTGCTTGTTATCCATAACAACTCTGTTCTTTTGTGCACTTGGCTGCCACTGAAAATGTAAACTAATATGTTGCATATCAATTTTTTTCAGGAAAGTTGTATCCAACACTAAAAGCAAGGATAAAAGTTCTCATGATTCAGCTATTTGTGGATAAGCTGTAGTCTCAAGTATGCTAGAAACAAAACAATATCGAAAGGTTAAATTTGTTTGCATGCACATCTTCAGGATTGGAGTTTTACAAACTTTGATGGCTGGGTCCCGTTCTGGTCACTTACCATTTTTACAATGAATGAGGTCTTCAACTAGTGGCCTGGCAACATCCTCAAACAGCTCTATTTGAGAGGTTTTAATTCCAAACACTTTTTTGAAAGTGTATTGTGTCTAACAGATAAAGAAAAAGAAGAAAAACATTCATGGCTTTGCAAAGAATATGTAAGCCAGCGATGAACTGGCCACCCCTGTTTCCCTTTGCTTAGTTCACTGAGGGCATTAGTAGCGGTGGAGCACTCAGGGGAACTCTACTGAAAGTAATTATTAACTTAATACATGAATGAACTTAATTTTGCCAGGGAAATGCCAATAATAACTGCAGAGGAAAAAAATCCAACCGTAATTAGGAATACGTCTGAAAATAATTCAAACTCAGTATAGATGCAAATCTAGAGATGTCACTGTGCCTATTTGTGATTACAAAAGTATTTGATACGTTTTTTTGTTGACTTGGTTATATAATATACATGCTTAAAGCCAGGACTTAATGTGAGGAGGAGAAAATAAAGTAAGTCACCAACCAAGATCAAGATGGAGACAACCTTTATAAACAGCCATGTTGCATTGCATTAAACTAATCTAGATAATGCACAAGTTCATACAGCTATTCAATGTGCTCAAAGTCTGTCCAAATATATACTTCTGTCAACTGAGCTGTTTCAATTCATTTTTTTAACATATTATAGCTACAGTCCAATAGGTTTAAGACTTGTTTCTCAGTTCTCAAATGTTGACAAAATTATTGTTCAGTTACAGGGATTAATTGAATTGTCTAGTGTAACGGTTAATACAAACATGATTTATGTATGACTTAATTGTTCCAATCCCTTCTCAGATAACAACTGCTCCATAAATAGAGTTTATGTCATCCAGAGAGGGCTTCTGACAACCTCACCTCTTTGTATTCCCCATTGCGATTGGCTTTGAGGCCATCAGGAGCATGCAGTTGAATAGTAGTGTTGCTGATCATCTCAACGCAACACTCCCCATCTTCTGGTCCCAGGGGACGTATACGACAGTATACCTATAAACAGGAAAAGGGAAGACTCATTGAATTCAGTGTCTGGTCACTTTTATTCTTTTTATTTGGCTATGACCAGGGACTCACTTGCACCTCAAATGTGGCTGCGAGTCAATTTCAAAATGAACAGTGATAAAACAATTTTGCTCCCTTACTCCAACAGGATCCATCTCTGTGTTGGATGTTTTCTTTGGGCCAGGTCTCCGGGGGGTTTTGACCTTGCTGTAAATCAGTGGAGTTCATTTAAATAGGCAACCTAAGCAAACTCTATAACAAATTAGCTTGACATCTTAACCTTTACCGTTGCGTTATACACGAACCAGGCTAACTCATGTAGTTTGACAGTTATTTCTAGTTACATCGACATAGTAATCTGGTTTAACTGTGGATGACTAATTACTGCTTTCAACGCTAACGTTAAAACGGGCACATGCCATTGTTCGGACGGGCCATTATTCCGAAACCTCAGTAGTCCGAAAAATGTTTCTAGTTAACATTCTTACATTCTAATAGTCTAGCCCCGCTTTTCCTGCAGTCTAAAAAGCAGTTGTTGCTAAACTACTGCTAACATACCGTCTCGAGCATCGAGATAACGATTTATCAGGGAGTTGCTACAATGACTAGCTACCCAGTAAACTGAGCTAATTTGCTTTTATCTGGTGTTCTTTAACTATCGCTGGGTTAGCTACCCGTGGATATCCTTCGAATGGCGATTAAATACTACCTGTCGTCTATTGTTACTCGTAAAACTGTTGTGTAAAATTTACTCACCCTGGTTTTAGCATTGTTTCTTTTTAAACCTCCGCAGTTTACTCTAAGCGCCTCTCTGCGATTTGAAATTTCCCTCTTGTGGCGCGTTGATTCCGGAAGTCTGTTATTTTGACCAACCGGAACACAGACAGATCGGCCACTCAGCCGTGGAAGTCCCGCCTCTTTTGCCTGACCGAATCGCAGAATGAACCGACCCCAGCAGGAAACCGAGGCAGGTTCAAATTTTCGTTCATTTTAATATTTGAACATTTAATGTTAAGAATAATCTCTTCCCCTGATCAGAACATAACGTCATTATAATACGAGTGTCCTTTACATTTAAACAATATAGTTTAAGAATAACTTTTCTGAATATGAACACATAGTATTGTAACGTGCATGGACAAGTAGACACGCTGGTCCTTGAATAACGAGTCGGATCCTTTAGTCCAGTGTTTCTCAACCGGGGGTCCGCGGACCCCTAGTGGTCCGTGGTGTAATTGCAAGGGGTCCGTGAAAATAAAATATTGTAGCGAATTCGGGGGGCAGTCTGGGAGACCGCCGCCATGCCCGGGGACGCGAACCTGTGTCTCCCGCTCCGCAAGCGACAACGTTAACCAGTCGACTAAAGGGTCCGACGCATTACTCAAGGACCAACGTGTCAACTTGTCCATGCACGTTACACTACCTCCCTCCTTCGGGAAGCGCGTCCCTGCGCCTAAGCATATCAGCTCCTTCATGCCTCAGGGCGCCTACGCTTCCGATGGCCTTACGGTCGCTCCATCCCACTTCTGATACCAATGTAGCGAATTCGGAGGGCAGTCTGGAGGACCGTCGCCACAGCCGGGGCGCGAACCCGTGTCTCCCGCTCCGCAAACGACAACGTTAACCAGTCGACTAAAGGGTCCGACCCATTAGTCAAGGACCAACGTGTCTACTTATCCATGCACGTTACAATATCTTTAAAAAAAGATCCTATGATATTTATAGAAATAGGATTATTTTACTCAAATGTGACTGAGACCTTTATCTACCTAACCTATAAAGGGTAACAGGACTTTTTTCTCTTATTACATCTGTTTCACAAGTGTAATTTATTGTATTTTAATAAGAGATCTCGCTCCCGTTTGCATTGTTAAAAGTTACTGCATAAAAATTCTGTTGTTACTGTAACCAGGTTAAAATTAATGTTTTTATTTTATTTTGTTTGAGTATGAAATATCACCAAATCCTGTCTGTGTGCTGTTATTTGTGTTTACTACATTTTATTTTATGTCATTATTTACTTTTATGTATGTTTTCCAACGACCGTCATATACGTGTACTGTCGCTTTAAGAGAGAGGTCTTGTGGGTACACGGAAGAGGGAACGCGGGAGAGGCCATTTTTGTTTTGTGGGAGGAGTCTCAAGCAGCAATCGAGCCGAGCCACACGTGTTTCTTACCGTGGGACAGTTTTGCTGGTTGAGGAGAACGTAACCTTGAGTATCCCTGTAAGAAGATACTGCAAGCTGTGGGATAAAATACTTGTTTATCCTTTCTTACATCGGAGTCCCGTGGACGGTTTCTCCTTCTAACGCACACGAGTGAAGTCCGGGCAGTGGTTGAACTTCGACCCCCACGTCCGTAAGAAACACCGCTCCCGCTGGAGGACTGGACGTTTGTCGAAGGGTTTGAAACCAAAATAAATGGCAAGGTGGGCCAAATAGAGTCCTGTGTGTTCCCCCTCCTTCCTTGACCATGATGATGATGATGATGATGATGATGAGAGACTGAGGGCCCCCCCACAACACCTGGGGCCCCACCCAACTAGAACACAACGCAGAGCTAATGATGAGAGTGACGGGCATGCAGCAGGCTGACCAGCACAGAACAGCATAGGACTGCCCCCGTTACATTGGTGCCGTGACCCTCCTGGATTCTGAGAGTGACATCAGTTGCTCGCCGCGGGAGGCTGCTGTCGTCATCAAGCCCCAGACGTCCTCAGGTATTTCTACAGACTGTACACTCATGTTACAGTGGACTGGAGTTGAGCTGTGTGGACACTGGACAGTCATAGCTGTGGTTACCATGGACTGGGCTTGTGAACAGGACATTTGTATATACTGAAGGAAGAAAAACACACGAAAAAAAAAGGAAAAAAAGGTTAATGTTGATGTGATTGAAGGACTCGTGTGAATAATCTATTGATCTAAACTACTGGATATGTGCATATGTGATTAATCTATTGGTGAATTTGTTGATTGTGTGTGATTGTTTCAATCTCTTAGTGATTTCTAGATTCAATTATTTAAATGAATTGAGCTTTTCACTTTTTTATTTTATTTTTTATTTTATCTGAGTGTTAGAGGTAGGAACATGGCAGAGGGTGGTTCGTACGTAGGTGGGGGTAACATTGCTGATCAGGATCTTTTGGATCGCCAGTGTGCTATGGAGAGGGGGTACCAGTTAGATGTGGGTGGGGGTTTACGGCTAGGTGTAGGTAGGAGTTTCGGGCAGCTCTTAGAGGGCGGGGAACCAGACACCAGAGCACCAGGACCTAGAGACCCGACCACATTTGGCACTCCTCAGTTCACCTCCACACGCTACGTAGAACGGGCCAGGCCAGGTATCAGCGAAGGGGCTGTGCTGGGTAACAGCGAGCAGCCAGTGGGTGAGTTAGCCATGCTCATTACTCGGTTAGCAGAGAAGATAGGAGAGTCAATCACTGCTAAGCTGCAGGAAACACAAATGCTTAGAAACACACACACAGACAGTGCTAGGTCTGCTGAACAGTGTTCGGAGACAGTGCCTAGTGTTAGAGTAGTAATGCAGACAGACGCTAGGGAGCCTCCTATTTTCAGGGGCGACAGCTCTGATAAGTTTACAGTTCATGAGTGGGAGAGCCTTATGACTTTGTATTTGAGGAAGCGAGCCATTCCAGTTAGTGAGCAGTCACATGAGATTCTAGCTAAGCTTATGGGGAAAGCAAGGGACGTGGTGAGGATAAAGCTGCGCAACACATCTGTCGACCACATAGCGAACCCCCACATTATTTTTGATGTACTGAAGCAACACTTTAGTGACTTCACATACTCGAGCATGCCCCTGGCGGACTTTTACAGTACGCTGCCCAAGCCAGGTGAGGACGCTATGGAGTATTGGATTAGGCTTAATAAGACAGTGGAGGTGGCTGACGAATGCTTGAAGCGGCAAGGCCGTAGTATTGAAGAGCCAAGCCATGAGGTAAGCATGATGTTTATCAAACACTGTCCAGATCCGTCTCTTGCCAATGTTTTTAAGTTCAAGTCCGCAGGGAAATGGTCTGCTAGCGAGATCCAAGAGAGGCTTGATGAGCACATGCTGGAGAGGAAGTACCGTGTTGCTGCAGGTGGACAACGTGAAGCAGGCGCGGTAGAGCGTAGGTTCCATTCACAGGTTCATGTCCCTGTAGTCGACGTGGCTCCCGACTTGAACACGACCGTGCCGGTGGTGCCATCTCCCGTCCCGGCTCATGCGTCATCTACATCATTTTGTGCAAGGTGTCCTACACCGTCTCCCGCACCTGTCTTTGGCGGTGATGACTATATGAGGAGTTTGGTGAGCTTGCTAGACCGTTTGGTCACAATGCAGACTCAGGTTCCAGTTAGCGCTGCGGTCCAGACACCGACGCGGACTCAACCGCCAGCTAGCGCCGCAGGGCGGGTGCCAGACGCACCGCAGCGGTTGTGCAGGGTTTGTAAGTCTCCGGATCACTCCACATTTTCCCACTGCAGCCGGGAGAACCGATGTATAAACTGTTTGTCTCCTGGTCATTGGAAGAGGGACTGTCCTCACCCTCAGCCGCCCAACCAGCTCCGTTCTCAGCCTGGTGGAAGAGCTGGTCGTCAGTCTCGTCCGTTAAACTACTAAACCCACACCTAGAGAGGGATGGTGTGGGTAATGTAGATGTATCCCTCACTGATGTCTCCGACCTGGCTCACTTGTATGAAGACAAGTGTGCCAAAGCACCTCAGGGTTCGCGTATGGTCATTCAGGCGACACAGAGGATTCAGGCTTTCAGTGACTTGTTCTATGCTCCTGTTCTTATCAACCAGAGTGTGCAGCTTAATGGCATGTTGGATACTGGCTCTATGTCATGCAGTATCAGTGAAAATGCAGTAGAGAAGCTCCGCTCTGGGGGTGTTTTACTTGAGAAGCAGCAGCCTGAAGAGAACATTGTCTTGATTGGCTGCGGTGGTCTGGAGACTAGGCCTGATGGTTTTTATGACCTCAACATGCAGCTTTATGGTGTTTCCTTTGTCATACCCACTCTGGTCGTGCCCGGTCAGCATGATGATCTGATAGTCGGCACAAACGTCATTAAACATGTGGCCCATGTACTCAAGAGTGGTACTGAGTACTGGGACATCGCGTCCAGACAGGAACATCCGTCTAGTCCTGACGTTGAACAGTTCTTGTCCATGTTCACGAATGTAGAGCGCTGGAGGGGTGGTGCAGTTCCTGAGAAGATAGGTACTGTTAAGCTCACCCAGGCCGTGACACTCTTACCGAGGCACGAGCACTTAGTCTGGGGCAGACTTCCTGCTAAGGTGCCTATGTCAGCTGGAAGCACTGTTGTTGTGGAGCCGACAGACTCCAAGGCCATGCCACGCAGTGTCCTCGTAGGTCGACTTGTCACACCGCTCTGGGGTGATAGGTGGGTACCCATGACTGTTGTCAATCCATCTGACAAAGGCATCACACTGAAAAGGAACTGCAAGTTGGCTGATGTGTTTCCATGCTTGGCGATTGAGGACTTTAATGTTTTCCAGGGACTGCAATCAGTTGCAGGGAGGCATGAGTCCAACGCCACAGATAGTGCCTGTCCCCCTGTCCAGCCGGCTAGGAGTTTGTCAGAGCTCGGACTCAGTGACATTGACCTCAGCTCCTGTCAGGTTAGTGAGGCATGCAAGTCCCAGCTCACTCAGCTGCTCACCGAGTACCATGACATCTTCTCCAGGGACTCTCTGGACTGTGGCGAGGTCACAGGATACACACATCGCATCCATCTGGTGGATGAGCGCCCCTTTCGCTTGCCCTACAGGAGGGTTCCCCCAGCCCACTACCAGAAGTTGAGACAGGTTCTCACTGATATGGAGGAGAAAGGGATTATCCGGAAGTCCTCGAGCGCATACGCTTCACCGCTGGTTATCGTATGGAAGAAGGATGGCGGGCTTCGGATCTGCACTGATTTCAGATGGCTGAATGCTCGGACCTTGAAAGACGCTCATCCCTTGCCACACCAGTCGGACTGTCTTGCCGCGCTGGGTGGTAACTGCCTCTTTAGTACGATGGACCTCACCTCTGGCTTCTTCAACATCCCAATGCATGAAGATGACAAGAAGTACACTGCTTTCACGACTCCCCTTGGGTTGCATGAATACAATCGCATGCCACAGGGCCTTTGTAATAGCCCTGCAGCCTTCATGAGAATGATGATTGGGATCTTTGGGGATCTGAACTTCACGAAGCTTTTGTGCTATCTTGATGATCTTCTTGTCTTCGCGCCGTCAGAGGTTGAGGCTCTGTCGAGGCTCCGCACTGTGTTTCAGAGGTTGAGGGAGAACAACTTGAAACTGGCTCCGAAGAAGTGTCATCTGCTGCAGAAGCGGGTGCGGTTTTTGGGCCACGTGGTTGATGGCGGAGGTGTGTCTGTCGATCCCTCCAAAGTAGAGGTCATCTCCAACATGACAGTGCAGGATCTCATGGAAGGTGATGGGTGCACGCCTTCTGTTCGTAGGATCAAATCTTTCCTTGGTATGGTATTTTACTACCAGCATTTCCTCCCGAACTGCTCCTCCGTGGCTAAGCCCCTGTTCGCCCTTACAGCTGGACAAAAGAGGAGGGGGAGGTCGGCTAAGGATAAGAAGCCCCATGGCAGCTTCCGTAAGCTTACCTCCGCAGACTGGACGGTGGAATGTGGGGAAGCATTTGATCTGTTGAAGACGATGTTACTGGAGTGTGTGGTGCTTGCCCATCCAGACTTTGAGGTGCCTTTCATTTTGTCGGTCGATGCGTCTTTGGACGGACTCGGCGCGGTGCTGTCTCAAGTGCCCCGAGGAGAGTCCAAGGCCAGACCTGTTGGTTTTGCAAGCAAGTCCCTCAGTGCCTCACAGCGGAAGTATCCAGCTCATAGACTGGAGTTCATGGCGCTGAAGTGGAGTGTTTGTGAAAAGTTCAGCCACTGGCTGAAGGGTCAAAGCTTCACCGTTTGGACAGATAATAATCCGCTGACTTATCTCCTAACGAAGCCGAAGCTTGACGCGCGTGAGATCCGCTGGGTGTCTAAGTTGGCGTCTTACACCTTCGATCTCAAACACCTGCCAGGGAAGAAAAACGTGGTGGCGGATGCATTGAGTCGCGACCCTTTTTCCAAGCCCGTCAGTCAGAGGCTACTTAGGGAGCCCTACCCGGCCCTTGTTCAGGAAGCCGACGGGGTTGAGGGGGACTCTGTGCAGGATGTTTTCAGACTCAGTTGCCAGTCCCAAACACTGAGTAGTGCGCGATCTGGGTTTGCTTGTGATGCAGCTGAGGTCAGGGCTTTTTGTCAAGCCAAATGTGACTGGCCTGATGCATCAGTATTCACAGCACTCAGTTTGGTCCAGCACGTTCAGCATCTGTCGGGTGGTCAGGATACACTGCCAATGTTATCCACTGAGGAGCTCAGGTTGAGTCAGGAGCAGGACCCCTGCATCTCCAAGGTGTTGCCCTTTGTCGCTGTTCGGAAGCGGCCATCGAGGCGTGAGAGGCATGGTGCTGACCAGAAGGTCCTCAGGCTGTTGAAACAGTGGGAGAAGTTGGAAGTCAATGATGGTGTCTTGTACAGGGTGACAAAGGACCCAGTGTCCAAGCAGAGGAGGTCTCAGTATGTTTTACCTCTGAGTCTGAAAGACAAGGCACTGTCTGGCATCCACGATCACGCTGGTCATCAGGGCCAGGACCGTACTCTCTCTCTTGCAAGGAAGCGTTTTTATTGGCCTGACATGGAGAGGGATATCAGAGCATATGTCAGATGCTGTCGGAGATGTGTGTTTGGGAAGACCCCAGAGCCAGCTGCTTGCGCGCCCCTGGAGAGCATTAAAACTTCCGCACCGATGCAGCTTGTGTGTATGGATTTCTGGTCCGCTGAGGACAGTAAGCAGCGGTCAGTCGATGTCTTAGTGGTTACTGACCACTTCACTAAGCTTGCTCACGCGTTCCCCTGCACCAATCAGACAGCGAAGCAGGTCGCCAAGAAACTCTGGGATCATGTATTCTGTGTTTACGGGTTTCCGGAAAGAATACATTCTGACCAGGGCACAAACTTTGAGAGCAACCTGATTGCAGAGCTTCTCAAGTTGGCGGGTGTAGCGAAGTCCCACACGACGGCCTACCATCCTATGGGTAATGGCGGGACAGAGCGGTTTAATCGCACGATGGGGAATATGCTCCGTTCCCTTCCGCTTCAGCAGAAGCAACAGTGGCCTCAGCAGATCCATTCTCTCACGCTCGCGTACAATGCCACTGTTCACGAGACCACGGGTTATGCACCTTTCTTCCTGATGTATGGGCGTGTCCCAAGACTGCCGGTGGATGTTATGTTCAGGCAGGTTTTGCATGATCCTCACGTTGTTGACTATGACTCTTATGCTCAGTCTCTGCTTTCCTGTCTAAGGAGTGCAATGGAGATCGCTCAGAAGCACTCCACGGCTGAGCAGCAGCATCAGGCGCGACAGTACAACAGACATGCCAAGGGCACTGTCCTGTCTGTCGGGGATTGTGTTTTGGTTGCGAACCAGAGTGAGCGATGGGAAGAGAAAGTTGGCTGACAAATGGGAGAACGGAGTGTACACGGTTGTCGGTGTCAACCCCAATATCCACGTCTACAAGATTCAGGATGCAGAGGGGCACACCAGAGTGGTGCACAGGAACCGTTTGTTGGAGGTCAACTTCTTGCCCCTTCCTGAGTTAGATCAGGGTGAGGAGTCCAGTACAACCAGTCAGTTGCTTGACTGCGCAGAGTCCGATGAGGAGGACAGTGCAGATGGCCTGACGGTCTCAGGGGATGCAGTGGGGCTAGCAGTCTCATCACTTGGAGACTCGCCTAGATCTGAGTGGGCAGAAGCGGAAGAGTTCATTCCGTCTAGTCTGGTAGTCAGTCCTGTGGGGGCCACTGCTCAGACTCCACCCAACACACACGCACCACACAACACACATGCACCACACATAGAGGCATCACACTCACTCGATGTTGGTGTTATATCTCACACTGATTCATACACAGAAGCACCACACTCACTCGATACAGATGTTGCAGCTCGCACTGTCTCACGCACACAAGTAGAGAGCGATGGTCGGGTTAGGACACGCACAGGGAGGGTGGTGAGGTCAGTGAACAGGTTAATAGAATCTATGGCTCAGATGCCATTTCTACGGAGTGTGAGGGTTTGAACTTTGATGGAGGTTGGAGTCATTCAAACTAGTTTAATGTGAGTTATTAGGTGTCTATCAGACAGGGTTGTTTTGGGCCAAGTGCATGGTGTGGCGTATCAGGCGTCACATTGATCTAGGGGAATACTGAGACTTGATCAACCTCATTATTTTCTGAACCTCGTAACCGAGGTAGTTCCTAAGTTGACTGGAGGACTAGGTCCTTCTTTTCACTTGTGCCAGTAGTCAGTGATGGGCTTTTCCTTTCCTCTTTCTCTTTTTATCCTGCTGTCAGGATGTTGGTGAATTTCAGGAGGGGTGAATGTAACCAGGTTAAAATTAATGTTTTTATTTTATTTTGTTTGAGTATGAAATATCACCAAATCCTGTCTGTGAGCTGTTATTTGTGTTTACTACATTTTATTTTATGTCATTATTTACTTTTATGTATGTTTTCCAACGACCGTCATATACGTGTACTGTCGCTTTAAGAGAGAGGTCTTGTGGGTACACGGAAGAGGGAACGCGGGAGAGGCCATTTTTGTTTTGTGGGAGGAGTCTCAAGCAGCAATCGAGCCGAGCCACACGTGTTTCTTACCGTGGGACAGTTTTGCTGGTTGAGGAGAACGTAACCTTGAGTATCCCTGTAAGAAGATACTGCAAGCTGTGGGATAAAATACTTGTTTATCCTTTCTTACATCGGAGTCCCGTGGACGGTTTCTCCTTCTAACGCACACGAGTGAAGTCCGGGCAGTGGTTGAACTTCGACCCCCACGTCCGTAAGAAACACCGCTCCCGCTGGAGGACTGGACGTTTGTCGAAGGGTTTGAAACCAAAATAAATGGTAAGGTGGGCCAAATAGAGTCCTGTGTGTTCCCCCTCCTTCCTTGATCATGATGATGATGATGATGATGATGAGAGACTGAGGGCCCCCACAACACCTGGGGCCCCACCCAACTAGAACACAACACAGAGCTAATGATGAGAGTGACGGGCATGCAGCAGGCTGACCAGCATAGAACAGCATAGGACTGCCCCCGTTACATTACATATAGCTGAAAGTTACTGAATACATATTCTGTTTTGTTACATATATCTGAAAGTTACTGCATAAGAATTCTGTTTTGTTAATGTAACGGGGGCTTTCCTATGCTGTTCTATGCTGGTCAGCCTGCTGCACGCCCGTCACTCTAATCATTAGCTCTGCGTTGTGTTCTATTTTGGGTGGGGCCCCAGGTGTTGTCGGGGGCCCTCAGTCTCTCATCATCATCATCATCATCATCATGATCAAGGAAGGAGGGGGGACACACAGGACTCTATTTGGCCCACCTTGCCATTTATTTTGGTTTCAAACCCTTCGACAAACGTCCAGTCCTCCAGCGGGAGCGGTGTTTCTTACGGACGTGGGGGTCGAAGCTCAACCACTGCCCGGACTTCACTCGTGTGCGTTAGAAGGAGAAACCGTCCACGGGACTCCGATGTAAGAAAGGATAAACAAGTATTTGATCCCACAGCTTGCAGTATCTTCTTACAGGGATACTCAAGGTTACGTTCTCCTCAACCAGCAAAACTGTGCTACGGTAAGAAACACGCGTGGCTCGGCTCGATCGCTGCTTGAGACTCCCTCCACAAAACAAAAAAAACGGCCTCTTCCGTGTACCCACAAGACCTCTCTCTTAAAGCGACAGTACAGGTACATGACGGTCGTTATAAAACATACATTAAAGTAAATAATGACATAAAATAAAATGTAGTAAACACAAATAACAGCACACAGACAGGATTTGGTGATATTTCATACTCAACCAAAATAAAATAAAAACATTAATTTTAACCTGGTTACATTAACTATATCTACGTTACAACTGAAAGCTCTTATTTTTGCCCCAAAGAGTGAATAAATGCTATAATGCAATTTAAAATGCAGTTTCTACTGTTTCTATCAAATTGCAACCCCCCTCCCCCAAGATCAGGTGGAGGGGTCCTCAGGGTAGATCAAAAATACGCAGGGGGTCCAGGACACCAAAAAGGTTGAAAACCACTGCTTTAGTCAACTGGTTAACGTTGTCGCTTACGGTGCGAGAGATAGGGGTTCGCGCCCCGACTGAGGCGTGGGATCCCGGGCTGCCCCCCGAATTCGCTGCAGTATTTATTGACATTTATGCAAACGCCCACAAAACGTCACATCCGTTTATGCCGTGGAAGGGGGGGGGCAAATCATTCGAGTTAAGGCGGGTAGACCTTCTGAGGTGGTTGATCTTTGCTGTTAGTATTACCATTACCATTATTATCAGGAATCACGAACAATTTATTTTCATTTCTTAGACGTACGTGCGTACACAAAGAAATGGAATTTCGTTTTCCCCAGCCCACAGCAGTGTAACACAAAAAAACCACACATCCAAAATTATTACTATTGATCTTTGCTCGCTACCATGCCGAAAAGTTGTTGCGTAGCGTTCTGCACAAATAAATTTAAAAATCCCGAACTAAAATTTTATATACTGCCGAATAAACTCACGGAACCGGCAAGGAGAACAAAGTGGCTGCAGTCTTATCAGGCGGCAGGATATGTCAGGACATTTATGGGATCCTACATAGCTGGTTGCCACCTTTGATTTGTGAAAAACCGGGACATTCGACGCGCGACGCGGGGGGTTAAACCATATTTGCAAATTTTAACATTTGTTGGATTCCCTATTGCCTCTCTTACCTATATTTATCCTGGCACAGACGCTCTCCCTGACGCACTGCCTGACCCTGACGCAGTTGCACTCACTCTAGACTCCTGCTGCTGTGCCTTTCTGCATGAAATACAGATTTAAAAAATACAGAGGAAAACACGATTAGATATGTTATAGCCTAACAGATTATAAACAACTTTTTAACTTAATGAATTTGGGAAACCTAACACTGACATTTCTCACCTCTTTTCCAGGTGTACTTGTCGTTCCTCTTTGCTGCCTGTAGGAGTCTCTGCTGTCCCTCAATTAATGTTTTAAACTCCAAGCATGACACTGAAGTTTAGTCTGACTTGAACTTCTGCTTTGACCAACCCCATTGACATCATGTTCCTTTTATCTGACCAGACATCCTCCGTGTGGCTAAATACACGCTCAGCATAGGCATTGCTGACGGGGGCAGTCAAAACAAAGGATACCACTTGGAACAATGCAGTTGCTTCTTTCTCCTTGTTGAAAAAAAATGTCTATTTCTTGTCTGGTGCCAGGTCTTCTGGGATGCTTTCAAATACAGAGTTAAGAACAGTGTGGTCCTGATACAGTCTGTCCTCGTCAATGACCAGAGCTAGTTTGTCGACCAATCGCTCGAGTGCATCCCATTCCATTGGACCATTCAGTCGCAGACCGCTAACATTAGACATAACTGGATCCTCAAAATCAAAGTTTGCCTCCAGGTACAGAGCAGCCTTTTCAAAGAAGCTGTCGGCCAGTGCTCCGGACTCCGTCTGTTCTCTTGCACTCAGTTTTGGGAACGCTTGCTTCGTTTTACTACCATAAAATCTGTCTGCACGGCGTGAGATTAATTGGCTGCGCAATCGGCTCATCACTGCGTGAACATCAAGTAGAGCATAGCTCTCATTTTCCAACTTTCGTATTGCGCTGTCAAATTCCTGCATAACGTTGTGCATGAGCAACAGGAAACATTCAAGCAGGGTCGATTCATCCTCATCACTGCTGTCAGCAGCATTAGCACCACTTCTGCTCATAGCTTTCCAGATAATGTCAGGACAATCCTTCTTTTCCAGAGACAAAAAAATAACACTTCAGGGCAGGCCAGCACCCCAAGATCCGCTGAATTGCAGGCAACAGAGATAACCAACGGGTTGGTACACGCCTCAGTATCTCTTTGTACTCTATTGAAGTAAACTCACAAAACTCTTTCAGAGATTCTGCTTTTTTGGCTGAGCATGAGAATTCGCAGTAGATTTTTAGAACAGTGCATTCAACATCATAACCTGCAGCGCTGAGAAGTCTGTTCGCGTTTTTCAGGGTGTTGTGGATCAAGTGTTTGCAGGTGCCCTTTACGATGTGTGGACTGACTTCTTTCAGTTTCTGAAAAACCGAATTATGCTTGCCAAAATTTACAGATGCATTGTCAGCTCCATATGCACTAATCTGGCTGACAGACAGGCCATTTGTTTCTGTGATATCCACAATTTGTTCGTAGATAGCTCTGCTCGTTTCATGGGGGTCCTCGTAAAATTCCAATTGTAGTAGACCAACAGCGCTACCTAGTGGTGGTTAAGCTAGGCTCTGATATACCCCGGATGTTGACTGCTGCGACAGTCGGAGAGCTACAATAAAGAGGACAAGACGTTGGGAATTGCTCTTCGGCTCAAATCACTGTTATGGATATATTAGCAGTATAGGATACATCCAGATAATATATTACAGTGGCGACGAGGATGGGATACCTTTAATGTGAGAAGGTAATCCCGGTAGTTAATAAAAGCGTACGAAGCAACGTGACGCTACAAGCTAGCTTCCAGCCAGCTAGCAAGAAAAGACTAGCTAGCCAAGCCAAGCACAAGCATGGCGCATTTCATCGGCAATATTGCTGAATACAAGGAAGGTAAAGAGGACTTCGAGTCGTACCTTGAAAGATTGGAGCAATGGATGATCGTTAATGAAGTGGAGGACGGTAAGAAGGCCAATGTTTTCCTGTCTGTGATAGGCGCAGAAGCCTATGGCCTACTAAAGAACCTCTGCATGCCAGAAAAACCGAGTAGCCTCACGTATGCAGTACTGAGCGGGAAACTAGCATCCCATTATAAACCCAAGCCACTAATCATAGCTGAACGTTTTAGATTTCAGAAAAGAAACCAACTAGAAAATGAGTCAGTGTCTGATTATGTGGTTGCTTTAAAGCACTTGTCCACACATTGTGAATTCGGTCAGCATTTAAATGAAGCACTGAGAGACCGATTTGTTAGTGGTTTAAAGGTGGAGGCTATTCAGAGAAAGTTGCTCGCAGAACACAATCTGACTTTTGCAAAAGCATGTGAGCTGGCCTTATCTATGGAAATGGCGTCAAAGAATACGCTGGAGTTTGCCAGCAAACCAAGCGGAGCTGCAACTGTGAATAAGATAGACAAGAAGAGAACAAGCAAGGGTGTGTGGAGAAGCAAGTCGTCCACCAGCGAGTGGAAAAGCAAGCAACCTGCCAGTGAACTCTAGACCACAGAGAACAGAAACGCACCAACCCTGTTACCGATGTGGAGGTAACAACCATGCAGCTCAAGTATGTAGGTATAAAACCGAGACATGCCACAAGTGTTCCAAGGTAGGGCACATAGCAAGAATGTGTAAAACTAAAAATAGACAGGGACATACACAGTATGTGGCTGAAGACCACAGTCCAAGTGAGAGAGGAGATGGAAATGAGGATGAACTGTTTGGTGCGTATCCGATGAATACAGTGTACTCCACGAATACAGTTGGTAATGGAAAAAAGGACATTAAGGTCAGTATTAAGTTAGAAGGAAACCCTGTAGACATGCAGCTTGACACAGGAGCTGCCGTAACCCTGGTATCTGAGATAGTGTACAAGGAACATCTCTCACACCTGCCACTGAAAGAAAGTAAAGTGCGTCTGTCAACCTTTTCCGGTGAGAACATTCCCTTGATGGGCCAAGTGACTGTCAATGCGAAATATGACAACCAGAGTGGAGATTTACCTCTTGTGATTGTGAAAGGTGACAGACCAGCCCTCTTTGGCCGTAACTGGCTGGCCAATTTTAAACTAGACTGGGAAAGCATATTCTCAGTCACACCAGCAGGGGGCAGTGATAACACAGATGTAGAGGCAGTGTTACAGAGACACAAAGCAGTATTTGCTGAGGAGCCTGGCACTATTCGTGAATTTAAGGCAAATATCAAAGTGAAGCCAGATACAAACCTGTCTTCAGAAAGGCAAGACCAGTGCCATACGCACTAAAAGACACAGTTGAAAAAGAGCTAGATAGGCTGGAAAAAGCTGGTATTATCTCAAAGATGGACCATAGTCAGTGGGCTGCCCCGATAGTAGTTGTACCCAAATCAGACAAGTCAATTCGTATCTGTGGAGACTATAAAGTCACGGTTAATCAGAGTGTGGAAGAGGAGACCTATCCACTACCGAATGCCGAGGATCTCTTCGCCACACTGGCCGGGGGCACTCTCTTTAGCAAATTAGATCTCTCACATGCCTACCAACAGCTTGAGTTAGAGAAGGACTCAGAGAAGTATTTAACAATAAATACCCACAAAGGACTGTATGTTTATCACAGACTTTCATATGGAGTGTCGAGTGCACCTTCTATGTTCCAGAATGTGATGAACCAGATACTACAAGGCTTAGAGCATGTGACCTGCTTCCTCGATGACATACTAGTCACAGGCAGAACAAGAGAGGAGCACCTGAGGAACCTAGATGAGGTTTTGAGCCGACTGGAGAGCTACGGGGTAAGAGTGAAAAGAGCAAAATGTGACTTCATGCAGGAGAAAGTAGAGTACCTGGGGCATCTGATAGATAAAGAGGGACGTAAATGCACCCCAGCCCACAAACGTCATAGAGCTATGGTCATTCCTAGGACTGTTAAACTATTATGGCCGTTTCATGAAAGATCTGTCTACCGTATTGCAGCCACTACACCAACTCCTGAAGAAGGAAGTCGAATGGAAATGGACACCAGAGTGTGCAGCAGCATTCAAGGCTGCCAAAGAACAGTTAGTGAAAAGCTCAGTAGTAGTACACAACGACACGCAGAAACCACTGAGATTAGCTTGTGACGCATCCCCTTATGGGATAGGTGCGGTAATGTCACACATAATGGAAAATGGGGACGAGAAACCAATCGCCTTTGCGTCACGTACATTGACAGAGGCAGAGAGTAAATATAGTCAGATAGAGAAGGAGGCGTTGGCCATAATATTTGGCGTGACCAAATTTCATAAATATCTCTATGGCCGCAAATTCAGTTTAATAACTGACCACAAACCCCTCCTTGCCATCTTAGGACCCAAGTCAGAAATCCCTACACTAGCCGCTTTGCGTATGCAGAGATGGGCACTGAGGCTTATGGCTTATGACTACAGTATAGAGTACAGAACGTCAGCGGACAATGCAAATGCGGATGCGTTATCTAGACTGCCGGGGAAAGGAAAGGACAAAACAGCGGAGGAGAACAGCATTTTTTATTTCTCATTAGTAGATGAGCTACCCGTGCAGGCTACAGAGATTGCACAGAGCACTCTCAAGGACCCAGTCCTATGCAAGGTACTGGAACTGACCCGGTCTGGATGGCCGAGTTACATCAACGATGACACACTGAAACCGTACTTCAACCGAAGGAATGAACTGTCTGTGGAACAAGGATGCATTCTGTGGGGAATTCGAATTATCATCCCACCAGCACACAGAGAACGACTACTGCACGACCTACACCAAGGGCACCCCGGAGGGTGCAGGATGAAAAGTTTGGCGAGGGGCTATTTATGGTGGCCTCAGTTGGACAGTGATATCGAACGTGCAGTGCAGCAATGTGATGCTTGTCAGAGTGTGAGGAAACTACCAGCAGTAGCACCACTACACTGCTGGCAGTGGCCTACGAGAGTGTGGCAGAGGCTACATATTGACTTTGCAGAGAAGGATCAGCAACACTTCCCAGTGTTAGTAGACAGTCATTCAAAATGGCTTGAGGTGATCCCCATGGCAACAACTACCGTCGCCAAAACGATCGAAGTGCTGCGGAGCATCTTTTCGTCCTACGGTCTTCCTGAGGAGATCGTCTCGGACAACGGTCCACAATTCACCTCGCTGGAGTACAAAACATTCCTGAAAAGCAACGGCATTAAGCAGACCTTGGTGCCAGCTTACCATCCTGCTTCTAATGGTGCCGCAGAGAGAGCAGTCCAGACGGTGAAAGCTTCACTTCTGAAACAGCTGCTCGATGAGAAGAAACAAAACGTCACTATTACAGTGAAACACAGGCTCGCCAACTTCCTGTTGTCATACAGGACCACACCACACAGCGTTACAGGTTGCACACCAGCAGAACTGTTCCTCAAACGTCAGCCTAGGACCAGGTTCAGCCTGCTGAAGCCAGACCTCGCTCGAGTGGTGGGGGACAAACAACAAAAGCAGAAGGACTATCATGACCAACCCGCCTCGAAGCTGAGACATCTGTCAGAGGGGGACTCAGTACTGATCCGAAACTTCCGTGGAGGAAAGGAGAGGTGTGGAATGGAGTGAACCGACGTTCAGTCCACATTGACCATCTGCTGTTCGACCGACCCTCCAGTCCTCCTGAGGCATTTCAGTTTCAGGATGACCAGATGGGTATCAGCAACACCTACCCTGCAGTTGCGGATTTGGGGGGGAAAGGCACACCTGGAGCCATAGGTGCTAGCCCGTACTCACCTGAAGATACACCCGTTCCAAGGATGCAGGCTCCGGAGAAGCTTGCAACACCCTTACGAGGTTCGGTGGGCAAGGCCGTGTCGCCTCCTCACCGAGCATCCACTTCCCCTGAGGTGGTTGAGCGCCGATACCCTCAGAGAGAGAGGGCACCTCCAAAACGACTGTCCTTGTAAGATCAGCCGAGTTCCTGAATAAAAGAGTTCCTGAGAGACTAAATTGTTCAACTCCTGTTCAGAAAAAAATGTGAAAAAGAGTTCCTGAGACTGATATGTAAATGGGCAAATGTGGGTCGAAGTGGGTTGTGTAACCAGTAATGACCAAGTAAAAGATGCTGAAAGTAATTTGCCATATCAGCATGTTTTAGAGTGATAATATTTTATTAGGGGAACTTCATAGTTTAAGGGGGAGGAGTGTAGTAGACCAACAGCGCTACCTAGTGGTGGTTAAGCTAGGCTCTGATATACCCCGGATGTTGACTGCTGCGACAGTCGGAGAGCTACAATAAAGAGGACAAGACGTTGGGAATTGCTCTTCGGCTCAAATCACTGTTATGGATATATTAGCAGTATAGGATACATAACAGATAATATAGCGAATATATTACACCAATAGTCATATTTAACACCCTCGTCTTCATGGGAGGACTGGACTGTGTATGGATATAGTTTGGCGTTGCCCGAGTTTGCAAAATATGGGGCCTGTTTCAGTTCTGTAGCTAAACGCTCCTGACTGTTAGCACATTTTGAACTAAAGCTTCGCTTTTTGTTCTTCCACATGACATTTTTGTGGCAATACTCGAATCATGAAAGATCTTTGCACTTACTTTATTGCCACAATCCGTAGATAAGTAGCTGTGGCCACGAATCACTCCGTGGTATATATACACTGGTAAGCTGCACAACTGCTACCCCGTCTTCCTCCGGTGAACTTTTTTTTTTTGTCATAAAGGTTGCAGTGGCTATAGTTTTGCGTTTGCTTGATACAAAATTCTGGTGCCTCTTTGTTCTTGCATGGTTTTCCAGTGCCGTTTTCCCTTCATATTTAACTGAAATTTTGGCTGAACACAAAATACACGTGGTGAAGAGCGGGTCTCCTTGGGTTGGCCTTACCCATTCAGAAAAGTTCTCTCTTTTCGCCCCGTCTGAGTTGTACGTTGTAAATAGTTTTTTTTCTTTCTTTGATGCTGGTGGTATTGTATTTAGAAATCACGTCAGGACACAGTGGCTTGTCTTGTTTTATTCTCTCGTCCTCCTCGTCCGTCTCTCCCCCTATTTCACAAAAAGGGGGAAAAATCGAAGGTTTATAGGCTAGTAGGCTAGCTAGCTGAACTCCCTCACGGTAGGGCCGTTGAAGTGCATGTGCGTGGCAGACTGACAGGCAGGCGTTATTATGAAACCCACTGCTTTTCAAGCACTAGGATTGGCCAGGTGTCCAAGCGCTCCGACGCAAACCGCGTTTGTTTTTTTTTTTGTGGTTGAATACACTTTTCCACACGTTTTGTGTGCCCTTATTAACAAGTAGTGGTTATCGCCATCAGCCAACTACTTAATACAGAAAAAAGTACTCCCTTTCAGGAACTGTTGCTGCATAATATTGTAGCGAATTCGGGGGACAACGCAACCACAGGAACTGCCGCGGCCGGGAAGCGAACCTGTATCGCCCGCACCGCAGGAGCCGTCGCTGGCCGCTAGACTAAAGGGTCGGACTCGCCAGCTAGCGGCCAGCGTGTCTACTTATCCGTGCACGTTACACTACCCCGCTCCTTCGGGAAGCGCATCCGATGGAGAGAACCGTCACACTCAGCACGCGAGGGGGGGGGGGGGGGCAACACCGGGGAGTAAGCAGGAGAAAGGCTTCATGATGTATATTTCGAGCTACATTGATATACATTGATAATTATGAAGGTAAGTTAGCGTTACCTCAGAAGCTAGCTAGCTAATGCTAACGTAAACGTCAAGAGAAAATTCAGTTCACTTGCACGTTACTATTATCAGTCTTCTAACCATCTAACGTTTGATGATTTGATTATATGAATAACATGCCCGTCCCCCAGTTTCAAGTAGAGATCAGCAGACAGGGAGAGTGAGTGTCCGAGCAGTCTGCCACAGATCAATGAGGAAGCATGAAAGACCTCACAACCTCAGAGTAGGCTATGAGAGTAGAGCGGAAGATAGTTCAGTTATCTGTCAGTTCTGGGGATTTTATGCGGCTAGGACATGTGCAAATATATCATTGTATCTTGAAGAAGTTGAAATTCAACGTGATATCAGGCATTCATAATTAAGTTGTCTGGCTATTGTATTGGCTGTACAATGCCGTTATTATGGCTGTGGGGCGAAACTCCTCACTGACAGACCAACTTTTTGCGAGGTGCACTGACAGGAATGTTCTATTATCCTTCATGAAAACCCCAGTAACTGGTTGTTGTATATAGCTGTTTGAGGTTTTATTTGTCATGCTGTTCAATATTCATTGCGCAAAATAATTATTGACTGTAGGATTGAGACAGTTAAGGCATTGATGTTATGACGACTCATTATTGTTCCATAAACAACAGAAATAGACCATCTTAGACCATAGGCTACCCTGACTGCTCAACTTGATTATCTTTCTTTAGTTTATAGATTGTGGTTGCCGATTCTTCCCCAGTCCAAATGGTTGAGGCTGAGTGTTCATGTGTGGCTGGAACAGCACTCTGCAATCATAATGTTGCACTGCTGTTTCAGACTGCACACTACTCTCAGTTAAACCTCACAGCTGTTCCTCCAGTGTTGAGCTGTACAGAGACGGAACAGCGCTGGCACAAGCCACGGACGATGGTGAGTCTATGAGCGCACCTGCACCATCCAATTGTTTAAACATAATACATACATACATACATACTGTAATGATCTGTGCCCTCTGGCTATGTTAACTTATAACATTAATAAAGCAAGGACGACTTCTCTCGTGCTGGGTGTTTATTCACCGACCGGATTCCCACTGCCGTTGTTACGTACATCACGTGACTTTGTTGTGGCGCTACGGAAAGCCGTAAGGGACATTAGCAAATCAAATATTACTAGCAAATATTACATCTCCCTTTTTCTGAAAAGTGCTGCTTTCTCTGCAGAGATACAGACCACGTTGAGCACGTTTATAAGCGAATACAATCTTAATAAGAAAGAATATGAAAGTGGAACTCTTATATAACTGGACTGCAACAAAGTAGTGTAAAACATTTCCTTCACTGTCTAAATGTGACGCCATAATAACATTTCATCTTTTTTTTTCATTTCATTACTGGTAACTGCAAACAGCAGGTAGGTACACAAGGTAAGTGAACGCTGTAAATATTTCTTTTCAAAACATAGCAGGTATAGTACAGGTTGGTGTAAAATTCTCTCTTTTTTAACATTCATAAGTCAAGGATTTGTCTTGGTTTGATCGTGCGACCTGACCTCGTGGTGTAACCAGGCTGTGTGTCTGGTTGTCGCTGATTGTTCGTGTCTGGAGGTTCAGCATGCTCTTGCTGATGGGCTTGTGTGTTGTTGTTAGCGCTCGTAACAGTCTGCTGTGAAGTGTGTGTGTGTGTAGTGTGAGTGTTCACTCTGCTTTGTCGCAGGTGTTGACGGTTGCGTTGGTAGATCTGACCTTCTTTGGTTTGGATGTGGTAGCTCCTGTCTGTGTTCGCTGGTCTCTCCACAGTTGCAGGTCTCCAGGATCCATCCTCCTGCCGGAAGCGGATTGGTGTGCCTGCGGGCAGGTGGGGCAGAGGTTTGGCTGTTCGGTTATAGTATGCCTGCTGGCGCTGTTGACATACCTCTCTCCTTTTGTGAACATCCTCCTGACTGGCGATCTGTGGCTGCAGGTGTTTTGCTGTTGATGGGAGAATGGACCGCAGCCTCCGACTCATCAGTAGCTGTGCCGGTGATTTCAGGTTGTCCACCGGTGTGTTGCAATACTCCAGTAAGCTCATGTAGGGGTCTTTGTTCTCAGCTTTGGCTTTGTCCAGGATGCGTTTGGCCGTCTGGACAGTCTTCTCGGAGAGGCCGTTGCTCTGTGGGTAGTGGGGGCTTGTGGTGGTGTGTGAGAAACCCCATGTCTGTGAGAAGTTGCGGAACTCACCAGAGCTGTAGCACGGACCGTTGTCGCTGATGATAGTCTCGGGGATTCCGTGTCGAGCCATTGCTGCTTTCAGCTTCATGATGACGGCAGATGAGGTGCAGCTGTAAAGTCTCTCTAGCTCGAAGAATCTGGAGTAGTAGTCCACAGTGACTATGAAGTCCTGTGAGTTCCATGTGAATAGGTCTGTGCCTATCACTTGCCACGGCCGCTCGGGTATGGCATGTGACATCATTGGTTCCTTTGCATTTGCGCTGCGCCGTTCTTGGCATATGCTGCAGTCTGCTACCGCATCCTCGATCTGTTTCCCCATGCCAGGCCAGAACAGTAAGTCTCTTGCTCGGCATTTGCTTTTTTCCACGCCAAGGTGGCTGGCATGGATGCGCTGTATCATGTCCTTGCGAAGCTTTTGGGGGACAATGATTCTCTCACCTTTGAACAGGATACCGTCCATTTCTGAGATTTCTGCTCTGTGGTTCCAGTATTCCTGGATGCTGGGCGGGCACTTTTTCTTTGTGTCTGGCCAGCCAGTGAGTGTGGCTCGTCTGAGTGCGGTGAGCTGTGGATCTTGCGCTGTTTCCTGCTTGATTTCTGTGAGTCTTGTGTCGCTCACAGGGATGTTGCTGAGGACTGTGTGCACTTGGGCCTCCATCCCTTCCTGTAGGTCACTGTCGTGGTGTTCTATTGACTTGCGTGACAGTGTGTCGGCCACCGGTATGTCCTTACCGGGGCGGTGGATGATTTGGATGTCGTATTTTTGGAGCGCCAGGATCATCCGTTGCAGCCGGGGTGGTGCTGCTGCCAGTGGCTTTTTTAGTATTGCCTCCAGAGGCTTGTGGTCTGACTCCACAATCACTTTTCGTCCGTACATGTACTCGTGGAACCTCTTTCAGCCGAAGACCACAGCGTAGAGCTCCTTCTCTATCTGTGCGTAGTTTTCTTCATTGCTGTTGAGTGACTTGGACGCATAGGCAATTGGTTTGCCATCTTGGAGCATGACAGCCCCAAGGCCACTTTTGGATGCATCCACTTGGAGTCGCAGCTCTTTCTGCGGGTCGAAATATGAGAGTACTGGACCTGGGTGCTGTGTAATGAGATTCTTCATCTCTTGGAACGCCTTGTCGTGGACTGCATCCCACACAAACTCACTGTCCTGTTTCAGAAGCTGTCTGAGGGGTGAGTTTATCTGTGAGAGGTGTGGAGCGAATCTGGCGAGGTAGTTGATCATGCCGAGGACTGTCTCCAGCTCTGCTTTGTTCTGTGGGGGTTGCATGTCCTTGACCGCCTTCACCTTGTGTGGGTCTGGTTTGATGCCTTCGTGTGAGAGCGTGTGGCCGAAGTAGCTTACCTCGGACACGCATATGTGACACTTGTCGGGGTTGAGCCTCACCCCTCACTCCCTTGTGCGCTTCAGCATCGCTCTGAGACGCTGGTCATGTTCCTCTTTAGTCTTTCCGAACACTAGTATGTCGTCCACTATGGCCATCACACCGTCCAATCCTTCATAGGTTTCATCCACGCGTCTCTGGAACTCGTCTTGAGCGGACACGATTCCGAATGGCAGTCTGAGGAAACGATACCTGCCAAACACTGTGTTAAATGTCGTCAACATTGAGGATTCAGTGCTCAGTTTGATGGCCCAATAGCCTGACCGCGAGTCTAACACGCTAAAGTACTCAGCTCCAGCGAGCTTTGTGGTGGCGTCCTCCAGCGTGGGGAGGGGGTAGTGAGGTCGTTGTATCACTTTGTTAAGAGCTCTGGGGTCTAAACACACTCTAAGTTTGCCTGTCTTTGGCTTCTCAACAATGACGAGTGCGTTCACCCATTCTGTGGGTTCTGTTACCTTACAGATTATGCCGCCTTTCTCCATGCTGTCAAGCTCGTCCCTCAGTTTGCTGCGTAGGGCGATGGGGATTCTGCGTGGCGGGCAGACGACCGGCGTTGCACCTGGTGTGACGCGGAAGGTGCACTCGCCTGGGAACTCTCCTATTCCCTGGAAAACATCTGCATACTCATCCATTATGCTCTGTGATGTGACATTGTTTTCCTCGCTCACAGCCATCACTATTTTTACCAAGTTTAGGTCACGGCATGTTTTCATTGCCATGACTGGTGGGGCGTTTGTGTCAATGACGTAAAAGTCCAGCATCATTGCATTGTCTCTGTACTTACATTTGAGTTTGCATGTGCCTTTCACGCTCAGCGCGCCTCCTCCATATTCAGTGAGTCTGTGTATTGCTGGTTTCAGTGTCACATTTTTGAACAGTGCCTGGAACAGGTTGGTGGGAATAGTATTGGCCTGTGCCCCAGTGTCTAGTTTAAACTTTACCTTCTGTGGAGGTGTGCCAATTCCAACCTCTATGTAAGCCTGCTCGTTGCTTTTTTCCGTTGTTCTCTATTGAGATGCAGTCTATGTACAGCTCTGTCTGTTCTCCCACAGCGGTGCTCTCCACTGTAATGTTGTCGAAGTACAGTTCTTCCTGCTCTCTGTCAGTGGTGTACTCTTCTGGGTTCTCTCCGACGGCATGTACTGTGCCGCGGTAGTACTTTGTCTGTCCCTGGGAGCTAGACTTGCATACTTTAGCAAAATGATTGAGCTTCTTGCATTTAATGCATTGTTTCCCCTTAGCTGGGCAAGTGGCTTTAGCGCCGTGTAGCCCTCCACAATAGCTACACGCCCTGGCGGCGGTGCTAACGTTACCCTCCCTTTGTCTGAAGTTAGCGTTAGCTGCTTTGGGTGCGTTCGGTTTGTAAGTCTTTCTGCCTATTGCGTGCACCATTTCATGTGTGCTGCCCTGGCCCATAAACTTTAGCTGTTGCTTTGCTAGCTCGTGTGAGCGGGCTACATCTATGGTTTTTTCTAGCGTTAGCTCAGCTCCCTGGCTAAGTAGCTTTTCTCTCACTCTGGGTGAGTTGGTGGCAAACACGATGCGGTCCCTGACCATCTCGTCGGCATTTGGGTAGCCACAGTCTTTGACTAGGAGCTTTAGCTCAGTTACAAATTGTTCGAAGGATTCACTCTCTCCCTGCATCTTTTCATGAAATTTATATCTGGCATAAATCGGGTTTGCTTTGGGGGTGATGTACTCAGTGTACTTATCGTAGTACGTTTCTAGCTTCTTGGCTTGTTCTCCGCTGAGTGTCCAAGTGTTGTGCACATCGCGCCCTTTTTCCCCTATCCAGAGCAGGAGGTAGCTGCATTTCTCCTCTTCGTTCTTCCCGCGCAGGGAGCCCTTGAACATTAGCTCCGTTGTTTGTCGAAATCGTCTCCATGCTTCAGGTAAGTTCGCCGATTCCCAGTCCATCCGTGGAGCTGGAACGCCGTACGAATCCATATTGGGTATTTAAACTCCGCTACTCTGACACCATGTAATGATCTGTGCCCTCTGGCTATATTAACTTATAACATTAATAAAGCAAGGACGACTTCTCTCGTGCTGGGTGTTTATTCACCGACTGGATTCCCACTGCCGTTGTTACGTACATCACGTGACTTTGTTGTGGCGCTACGGAAAGCCGTAAGGGACATTAGCAAATCAAATATTACTAGCAAATATTACACATACATACATACATACATACATACATACATACACACACACACACACACATACATACATACATACATACATACATACATACATACATACATACATACATACATACATACATACATACATACATAATTTAACTAAATAAATAATTTAACTAACTAACATGTTCATATTATTAGGGTGTGGAGCCAGGTCGGGTCAGCGATATGGTGGTGCTATCAACCAAGCCGAAGCAGAGGACCGTTGGCAATGGTGTCAGGTATTTAGGTTTTATTATAAACTGGAATGCAACACGTCGATTTACTTCCAGTGTGAAGTTATTATTTCTAATTCCAATGCCCAAATTATATTCAACACAGGAGCACACTTTATAAAGCAGTGCGGGGGGAGCTGCCTGATCCCGACGTCCTTAAAGTAGCAGAGGCTTATAAGGACTTTCCAGCTGACATCGCACCACTGATCACCACCATGTCAATTAGTGCTGAAGTCCCACTGGTCAGCTCAAAATTTGGTGATGTTCAGGAGGGGAGTCCAATCTCTTACCAACACCCGGTGCCTGTGAGCCGTGTGATTCTGATCCACCCAGATGCCCCTCCACCGCCACCTCTACCGTGGTATCAGAGTAGTCTTCAAGAGCAGCTACATCTGCGATCGCTATGTATGTATGTATGTATGTATGTATGTATGTATGTATGTATGTATGTGTGTGTGTGTGTGTGTGTGTGTGTGTGTGTGTGTGTGTGTGTGTATGTATAGTAGCTATACAGAGTACAGCATAGTGTAAGGCTACAGCCCGGCACATGCACTGAAATCACTTTTAAACTGTCTCATTTTATCTTTATATTTATCTTATTATTATTATTATTATTATTATTATTATTATTATGTGTGTTTTTTAGTTGTCGCTGTCTGTTGTCGCTGATAAGTAACCAGTCGCCTCCTCTTTGCCCCGAAGACACTCATCTTGAAAGATACAGCTAGCTAGCTATCCGTTCTCCTCACAACAAATCTGACCGGAAATGACTATGCACTCCAGGACGCCCGGACGTTTCAATGACGACCGCTTGTGCACCTAGCCCATAAACAACGCAAACGGAGAGGTTGTGTCAAGCAACAGCGCTGTGTCCTGACGTGATTTCTAAACACAATTGGGGGGGGGGGGGATACGACATTCTAAATTAGAAGTACATTTTCACACAAAAAAAAAACGGGACAATCCATGTCCCGGGAAAAAAATATGTATTAATAAATATCAATAAATAATACCACCCCCCGGGACAGTCACTCAAAAAAGAGAACAATCCTGGCACTTCATAACAGGTAACTGTGCTTTATCCAAGGGTTATATTATTTCAGAAGTGGCATGAACGTTGGGTTAGTTTTGTTGTGGGTTGTGTCATTCCGCCGGTGTTGGATGAGGCAGCACACCTGTGTTTTATTTCATCAATGAGGGAAGGGATAGGGATAGGGATAGGGATAGGGATAGGGAAGGGGCTTTCTTTGTTGATCAGGAGAGAGGAAGAGGGACAGAGAGAATGGCTGCTTAGCTCTGAACCAAGGGCTTTACTCGCATCATGTTTTACAACAACTAAAAGGAATGTTAGCTTCACAGATCTTTCCAGTTAAAAATAAATGTCGCACCCTGACATTTTGTGACGTAATACCACCCCAACAAATCCACTGCTAAAAAAAAAAAAGTGTGAGCCTCCAGGGACCTGTAATTCTTCAGGTTGCAGTGCGAGTAGATCCCTATGTGATATATCACATAGGGATATATCACATAGGGATCTACTCGCACTGCAACCTGAAGAATTACAGGTCCCTGGAGGCTCACACTTTTTTTTTTGGGCTAAAGCATTGAGTAATGTCGCTACTACAGTCGAAACTGTGCATGGAATTCACTAATTTTTGTCTTAACATGCTAAGACATGCTAGTCTTTTATATAATAGCGTTAATGAACGTAGGATACAAATATATACCGTAGGATGACCGTAGGATACTGATATTACAGTCAGTTTGCGTAATCATATCAAAGGTTATTGCAAATTGTCTCTTACCTGGAGACTCAACCAGATAACAAAAAATGTCAGGAAACGACACCTCTGGCCATTCATGTGGGTCGTTTGTCCAGTCATGTACACTGTATGGACAATCTGACCCAATACGGCTCAGTTTTCCTATATATCGTGCTCTTTTGAGCGGCAGCAGTGACGCTATATAAGCCATGATAGGTTTAAATACCGCGCTTTTCCAGTCAGGGGGAAAGTATTGTTTTCCCCCACGCCGACTCCGCCCACGCCACGCCCTCAACTATGACGAGACACTGTATCTTGGATACACAATGGTTATATTTTAGAAAGTCAGGACACAAAGGCAACTTTGTTTCAATATTTATTTGGAAAAACCCATAGTAAACAACATTGTTCTTGAATACTCTAAAATGTTCAAGAGAGGCACAAGTGGTAACGTCATATAGGATAAAATGGGATAAAAGTGAATCATTTGTATTATATGATATTCATTATTAAACTGATAAGAGTGTTTATTCCATGGGATATCTCTTATCAGTAATTATTGCCCCTGTCAAATATGATTATCAGTGCACTGACTTGGGTTTACCAACTGTTAAAAGCTAAGAGACATTGTTTCGAAGAGCTGCCAACAGAGCATCTGTTGGCTTCATCCAGTCCAAACTAGGAAAGCTAAAAGTGAGCTTTAAACACATACCATGCATCTGGGAAGAACTGAGCTTTTCGCTTGAAGCTCACTACAGCCAAACAGTTTGTGTGATGGGTGTGATGGGAGAAAGACCATAATCGATACTGGAAGCACTGTCTTTTGGTCTGGACTGGCTGTAACATAACCATTAACTCTTAACTGTGACCATCAAGCAAGCTAGCAGCCAAAAGAAAAAAAAATAGTAGATAGGTAGATAGATTGGTAGAAGATCCTTTGTTTTGATTATTCCCTGTTATTTTCATGGCAAAAATAATAAACAATGATATGAAGGGAACTGCATCCTGTATCTCAAAGGCCTCAATGTTTCTTCATACTCCACAAGTGGCAAGGAAATCAGAAAAACAGGGGCCAAAAATGTCCACTTATAAATACACACAACACTGTATCATCATGTACATAACCTGCTATCTCTGTAGCTTTTTATAGGCAGTTTCCTCAGAAACATTTAGATTTATCACTCTTTAGCAGCAACAAGTATGTCCTTAAATCCTTAAAATCTTCATCGCAGTTCCTTCAACTTATGCCTTTTTGTTGAGATATCCCAACTACAATTAAAGGTAGCTTATGGGTCACATAGGTGATTCAAGTCGAAAACCAAACAGTATAATACCTGTTATGTTTCTTTTATAGACTGATTTAGCACAGAATCAGGGTGTCAATACCCTTTTCAGAAGAAACATGTTTTCTACAGAGGTCAAATAGTGTGGATTATTATTTTAGGGTGTAGACAAACACCTCTACCTCACCTGCGAATTAGATTTGAGTGGTCCTTCCTCATGCCTTTTTGTGATTAGTCATTTTGTATTGGGAGATGAAAAAATTAATTGCAGGCAGAGGCCTTAGTGGCTTTTCTTTCTCGGCTGACTGGGGATGAGAGAAGTGGCAGACTAAAGAGGACAATGATACCCAAATTCAACACCACACACAGGAGTCCTGCCCCCAGTGTGTTGGCCATTGTGATTGGTAATGAATGTGTGAGGAGCCACTGGCGTCGCGTCACCATGTCTTGTTCAATGGCATTCATCTGGAAGTGAGTGCCCAAGATGCCGCAGACATGGAACAACTGATGGCTGTGACCTGCAGAGGGAGCAATAGCACGGTGGTTGAGCACAAACAGCATAATGATTTGTGAAAGCAGTATGGTAATATGATTTTAAGTTTAAACCGCTCTGAGAATAATTTACATTTTTGTATAATTTCAATGGAACACAAAGTAGTATATCCTTAAAAAATTCCATCTTATTTACTGTTGGCCTGTGGTGAGATGCAGTAAAGCTTGCAACGATGAATGATAGATAGGGGTGGGGGCAGCAAAAACCTTCATGCAAACAACCACCCATATCAAAAATGTATAACTTCAACTTACTACTACTGCTACAATTTATACAATTCAATATGGAATTACTGCTACAGCTATTACTACAACTACTTTTGATGTTACTACTACTACTGCTACTACTACTGCTACTATTGATAATCACAATAAGTAGAGCTAGGACTTGATGTTTCAGTGCTGTGGTAATTCAGCTCTCTTGATATTGGCAGTGGGATTGGAGCGGTGAAAGGGAGGGTAGGTACATCATCGGGGTCATCAGGTAGGCACCCTTTCGTTGATATGCCCACGACATCTCTAGGGGGCTCAACGGTGATACCTGGAGTCTCAGGTACACCACCCTCAGTTCCATACTCTCCTGTCTTCATCTTGCAACCCAGTTGCTGTCTTTCCTTTTAATCCAGAGCTAATTGCTGCTTTTTTCTGCTGCATTTGACAAAGACTTGATTGCTTGTTGGAGGGAGTGACCCCTCACCCTCATCTTTTCCAATAGACTAGTCATAGATGTAGCAACGGATTCCCTGCATCCCACTTCTACAGGGAAATTCTTGGTGTTCCAGCCATTCTGGGCAGCTTCAGCTGCTAGTTCAGTACTTGGTCTTTTTCCTCTCATAAGCTTCTTCAACACCAGCTTCCCATGCTACTGTCAATTCAACGACATATGCCAAACTGGCTGTTGTGGACCAATGGACCATGTCTTGCTAGAGTTTTGTAGCCACATGTTTCCACATCCCTTTTCCAATCCCGAACGGCCTGTAGAATGTTTGCATCCTTTAATGTTATATGGTGCTCTGAAGGTTGGCCTGCTGGTACAAATGGTGTGAAGTGGACATTTTCTGCCGATGTTTGTCGGAGAGCATTTGTGGTGGTTCGCCAAGATTGATGCCTGTGCTGTCAGTGTAGTTAATGAGTAGATGCATGCTCAATAATCCAGGTAAGGTAATCACAGAAAGTTGAATCAGATCATCTGGACACAATGTTTATTGGGAGAAACTTTCATCACTCATCTAAGTGACCTATTCAGTCTCAACTGACTGCACCCTTATAAACAGCGTAGTTGCATATCAACCAAACCAACAATCAGTTTTGTATGCAAATTGTCATGACCATTAACTAGAGTTACAATGGTCCTGTGTACCATTCACAGACGATTGGGGAATAGATGCAATTACAGCGTTGTACGATGGCAACAGGTGTACTCTTAGCCCCCACCCCCACCCCGCCCCCTGGTTCAAGGATGGTCATTTTTTCTTCACATAGATGGCCTCGTTGACTCCCCATTCAAACCAGGGTTCCTCCTTATCAAGGATGTGCACATCCTCATCCTTGAAAGACTGGCCCCTGGCCTGTAGATGGATGTAGACTGCAGAGTGCTGGCCTGACGCATTAGCTCTTCTGTGTTCTGCTATCCTCTTGGCCAGTGTCTGTTTGGTTTCCCCGATGTACAGTTCCTGTCAATCCTCTCGGCTCTTAACAGCCTACACTATACTGCTCTGTTTGTGCCAGGGGGACCCGATCTTTGGGGTGGACTAATTTCTAGCGTAGCGTGTTTTGAGGTTTGAAACCGACTTAGATGTGGTGTTTGGAGAATATGTGTCTCAGCTTTTCTGACACTCCTGCCACATATGGAATCACCACTGGTTTACGCTTAGGCAGCTGTTGTCCTTCTCCTCTCTTCGATCGGCTGGTGCACTGTTTGGGTGTCTAACCAGGGCCTGTTTAATGTGGGATTTCTCCCCTACCCCAGATGCTGTGCTGGTGGGGACATTGTCAGCTCTGTGGTATAGCGTCCTGATGACTCCTAGTTTGTACTCCAGTGGATGATGAGAGTCAAACCCTAAGTACTGATCAGTATGTGTTGGTTTATGGTAAACATCAATAATCAAAGGTCCCCCATCCCCACTTGCAATTTCACAGTCTAAGAAGGCTAACCTGTCAAGTTCCACATCCTCCTTGGTGAACTTGATGTGGTTGTCAACAGAGTTAATGTGGTCAGTGAAATGTGGTACGTCCTGAGATTTAATTTTACCCAGGTGTTGTCCACAAATCTGAACCAATGGCTAGGTGGTGTCCCTGGATAGGACATCAGAGCCCTCTTTTCCACTTCCTCCATATACAAGTTGGCCACTACAGGGGAACCCATAACACACCCATGCCTCTGCCTATAGTACTGCCCCCTGTATGTGAAGTACATGGACTGAAAACAACTTTAGGAGCAGACACACTTGGTCAGTGTTAAGGATGGTCGTGTTACTAAGGGTGGGGTCATCCTGTAATTTCATAAGGACTACCTTCACTGCTTCATCAACAGGAAGGATGTGAAGAGAGACATAACACCATAAGAGACCATTGTTTCATCCTCCTCCCTAATGATATCCCTCACTTTATCCACAAAATCCATAATGTTCTGAATGTGGTGTTCATTACTGCCTACCAACGGGTTACTGACAGCTATGTGACTGAAAGGGTTTTAAAAGGTCTGTCGTGTAGCTGGGGGGCAAACTCAATGGACTTTCAGCAATAATGGCTGGAAACTTCCCAGATCAGACTTACCTATGTAGTCAAAGCTGCCAGGAGCGAGGCGCTCGGGTAAATGGGTGGCAAATAGAAAGCCTGTGAGGAAGGCGAGGTTGATGTGGTGATAGTGGAGGACACTGGTATCGTTGTCTGTGCAGCCCTCACCCACACACAGAAAGACCTGATAAAACAACATCGACAATACAGGCTTTATGGACTGCAGGGCCATCACCTTTGTTTACTCAAATGAATACTGATCTCTTCACCTTTAAATTTAAATCTTGTATTTCTCCCAATCATTGTAAGTCACTGTGAATAAACTTATTTTAGGTCAGGTACATACTTTTTGCAAAATCAGCCTTTATTTCTGAGATACAATTAAAATGTATATAATGGAAAGTTGTTTTATGGGGGGGGGGGTTTCCCCCTTTTTTCCCCCAATTGTATCCGGCAAATTAGCCCACTCTTCCGAGCCATCCCAGTCACTGCTCCACCCCCTCTGCCGAGCTGGGGAGGGCTGCAGACTACCACATGCTTCCTCCAATACATGTGGAGTCCCCAGCCGCTACTTTTCACCTGACAGTGACGAGTTTTGCCAGGGGGATGTAGTGTGTGAGAGGATCATGCTATTCCCCCCAGTTCTCCCTCCCCCCCGAACAGGTGCCCCGACCAACCAGAGGAGGTGCTAGGGCAGCGACCAGGACACATACCCACATCCGGCTTCCCACCTGCAGACACGGCCAGTTGTGACTGTAGGGACGCCCAGCAAGCCGGAGTTAACACGTTTTTGTTCTGTTTTTTTTTTTTTTTTCATTTGCGAGTTTTTCCCACTGGGAACATACATTTCCTAACTGAAGCTTTAAGTAGATTTTAGGCAATGGCATTAATGTTTCTAATCTTCAGAATTGACTTTCATTGTAATATGATATCAGGTGTATTGTATGTTATTCTCGACACCCACACAAAACAGTATTTTTCAGCATTTGTTAATGAGGCTAAACCACAATGAATGATCAAACAAAGGCATACAAAGCTCATAAAAAGCAGTTATTCTAGGTGCATTTGTCATTGCAGATCTGTAGTCAATGGGAGTATGTGAAACCTACCCTATAAAAGAGAGGAATGTTGTCAAACAGGTAGGGGAAGGCAAAGGCAAAAATGCGGAGCACTTTTCCAAATCTTGGACTCTGGCACTCTGGGAATCTGGAAGAAGAGACCAGAAGATTGTTGCCATCACTGTTATTTCACAACTGTTGTGTAGACAGGAGAGTGAGGGCTAGTGGAAAACCTGCCATCTTTGTTTGGCTGCTCTCAGCTGGCTTGTCATAACGGTGTGCCACGTGCACTCAGGAATTCCTTCAATATTTCTTTTTCCAGTATCGAGCAATTTATGCCAAATCAAAGCTACAATGTTTGTGGACACTCTTATATGGTTTTAGCTGACTTTGTGCAACATTTTAAGAATGTGTTCTTTTGGCATTGTTACTTTTATTTGACAAGGCAGTCGAGATAAAAAGGAAACACAGGATGAAGAGAGCAGGGGAAGACTTGCAGCAAAAGTCCAATGGCCAGATTCAAAGCCAGGACACTGCTACCAGGTCTTAGCCTGTATGGTAGATATCTAACTGACTGAGCCTCTAGGATGCCCCATGTAATATTTTAAAGCCAAAAATAACTGGTGCAATTCCATGTGCACTGAATTTTAATTTTCTCATCAACATGTGTCATGCGAGTAAGTTTGCAAACAGATGACCTCATTTTATCCAAAAAAATATCTTGAGGTAATATTTGCAGAACATCCTCTGCATTATTAAGTCATATTAATAGCACTATTTAACATATGTCAGAATTTACTTGCTGGCAGTTCTGCTCAGCACAAATTAAAAATTTTATATGTAAATCTTAAAACCTAATATTAATTTCCACGCATTGTATGACAATCTCATTTGCCATTCCAGCCTGAATTATGATGCTCATGGTCACTTATAATGTAACATCTCTTGTTCTGAGAAGTACACAAATACTTGTCAAATTATCTACAAACTTTGAAACAAAGATAATCTCACACAATTACAGTCAACAAAATGGACAGACAAAAACAGACTTGCCAAACCTGATTTTGTTTAAAACCTCTTCTTTCTTTTTCTTTTCTTTTTTTTTTGCAAAAGTTGGTCAGTGACATTAATACAGAACTCGTTTCCAAAAACAAGTTTTTCCACTGTTTCTATACACTGGGACCAGTTGAAACTGCACTTGGAGTTAATTACTGACAGGGGTGGGTCTCCTTACTCAGACTTGGTACACACCCATTCTATTGAAACCTCAATTACTCAGTTCTACTTCTGGTTTGCCACAAATAGAAAATGAACATTCTTTGTGGAGCTAAAATTAGAGGAAAATGTGTAGTAAAATTTATCTAAAAGTAAATGCATAAAATCAACCTTATCACACAATTTGTGATAAATACAATTTCTCAATATAGTAGTATTATCAGCCGTTCTTTCAAAATGTGCAGGTAAGTAAAAATAGATTTGAAAATGGTCTAAAAGTGTTTGGTAGAGAAAAATGGTCAGACAGCAGCAGAAGACTAAAAGCAGCTAAGTTTTGTCGTTACCTTTTCATGGTGTCGTAATTATACTGTAGAAATGGTAAGCCAAGCCTTAGCAGAGAAGGAGATGATTGAAAGAGGAACAGTTAGAAAGCGACCAAGCCAAAGAAATCCAGCACTTAACAACATATCATGAATACGCATGGTGTTATTGATGAAAGACGTGTCATAATGTCATTCAGGCTAACATTGGAAAGGTTAAAAAAACATAACCAATACTTTGAAAAGAGTTTTTCTCTATGACACATGTCCTTCAGATGCAGTTTCTGTTTGCTATTCTTGTTGAGACTCCTCAACATGCTGTGATACCTTTCCCCCACGTGGGGTAAAATAGGATGACCTTTATCACCTCTCATATGTAGGCACTTGCAGATTTGCAGTTTAAATAAAACAAGAGGACTATGCAGACAACTCTAGGTTTTTGTCACTAGCATTTACCTTAGAAACAGTTTACCTGGATTCAGTACAAACCCAAAATCTTGGGTTTTTATTAGGTCTTGCTGGAGTTCTTTTTGTTTTTTGGATTTATTTCCACCCCCCTTTTTTCTCCCCAATTGTAACCGGCCAATTACCCCACTCTTCTGAGCTGTCCTGGTCGCTGCTCCATCCCCTCTACTGATCCGGGGAGGGCTGCACACTACCACATGCCTCCTCTGACACATGTGGAGTCACCAGCCGCTTCTTTTCATCTCACAGTGAGGAGATTCACCAGGGGGACATAGTGCGTGGGAGGATCACGCTATTCCCCTCAGTTCCCCCTCCCCCCCGAACAGGTGCCCCAACTGACCAGAGGAGGTGCTAGGGCAGCGCCCAGGACACATACCCACATCCAGCTTCCCACCTGTAGACACGGCAAATTGTGTCTGTAGGGACGCCCGACCAAGCCGGAGGTAACACGGGGATTCGATCTGGCGATCCCCATGTTGGTAGGCAACGGAATAGACCACTACGCTACCTGGACGCCAAGCCTTGCTGGAGTTCTTGTTGTTTTGAGGCAGGCCAATAACAAAAGAACAGGGACATTTTGGTGATAGCTATATAAATTGAATTTTCTGCTATACCTTGAGTAGCAGGCCAGCGTGGTGCAGATAACAGTGTTGAGAACAGCCATAGGGATGTAGCACTGGTGAAAGATGCTGTTCACCCACTTGTCAGGGAAAACATAAGCAGAGTAGGTAATCGCTGACCCTGCAGCAGAGGAAATGATTGTTAGAAAACATATCAGCAGTTTTCACCAACACATGCATTCACTCGTATGTGTTTAAATACGATAATTGTATGCGTATACCCACAAATCATCTAAACACATAATCACTCACTTTAAAAGAAGAAACTAACCGACACAGACATGCAAGAGTTTGGTGGATATGTGTACAGGAGAGGTGGATTCATCCGTCTGATGCTAGCTTAGCAGAAAAGTACAGGGTCAGAATGATATGCTAAACCATTCTCATATGGATGTGTACACTTTGTTGTGGATGATGAGCACTGAATTCCATGCCAGTAAAATCTTCCAATGTGCTCTTCTTATTTCTTACTCCATGTCACATTTATAAGACACAATTAACTTTTTGTCCTTGTCAAGTCCAACTTGTTGTAGAAAGGGTTTATGTGTAATCAAAAGTGCCCAGGGAGATTCGTGCCAATATCAGCATAACATGAATAGCTCTCTTTAATACATAATGTAGCCCTTTCTCATGCCTCTCTTTCATGGCCGAGCAGGCACGGTTACTGATTGACAGAGTTACAGATCAGCAACAAAAATGTGTCTCATACAAAGAACAGAGCCCCTCATGATCATCTTATTTTGCATGCCCACTTACACTCACACACGCTTGTATCCCAATGAAATTTGAGGCTGGTTATAAAAAGGGTCAATGTAACATTAAAAAAATAAGTGTCATAAGCGATTTAATCCATTGCAATGCGTCATTGTGTCCTTAAATACCTTTGGAAAACTGCTAAAGTATGAGCCAAATATTTTCGACTTTTTCATTGACCATGCTGATCTGAACCAACCATGCCTTACCTAAGCTGTAGAAACTGAGGGCACCGTAGTCGAAGAAAAAGCAGATGTGTCGTGCTCGGACCGACATGATGCTGAAGGTGTGGGCACAGCTAGATGCCAGTGGATATACGCAGCAGGAAAGAAGGAAGACCACCAGAGGCCAGGTGAAGGAGTCCTGCCATGCTGCCTGCATCAGCACCACTGTCAGCAGCTTCCATAGGAAGTACCTGTGCAAAGACATAGGGCATATGGTTTATAGGTTTGAATTGATACGGTATCAGAGAGGAAAGAGGGTTTGTTTGATTCAAGTTTAACAAAAGTAATGCCATGCAGTCATGACATGTTCCATGTTTTATTGCATAGTTTTATTGCATCATCAATTGTCCATCTATGTATATGTGCCTAACATGATAATGCACATATAGACAATATGTACTGCGGATTTACACACTTATAACATGGATGCAGCAGTATGTTGTTTACTAAATAACAAAAACCAATTTTAATTGTGTTCTTGTTATTTTAACATCCATGTTCTCACAGGACTACCATATTCGAGTCTATTTGTCGCCAACTGTTAGTTATATAATACTAACACCTCCATAGCAATGACCATCTTATCAGGACCCTAAGGTTTACCTTGTGTGTAATCAACATTGATTTCACTTCCCAGTAA